>NC_048278.1:1836320-2136320 GCF_009762535.1 Notolabrus celidotus
AGTGCACATACAACTAGAACTAAACCAAACTAATAAAAGGAAACAAAGAAAACTGTGGAGAAGTGTCAACAGAATTTGTGTTCTTCATTCGTATATTCCAGGGGTTCCCAAAGTGGGGGTCGGGACCCCCTGGAGGGTTGCCAGACACTAACTGGAGGTAGCGAGATGTTTTTTTTTTGGTAATCTAAAATTCCATACATTGTCCATTACTGTGAATATATATATATTTTTAAAGTAATTCAATTTGAAATTGAAATCTTGCAAATACATTTTTTCCATTAGTTTTCTGCCTTTCTTTGCAGCTAGATATCTCCTAAGGTTAGGACAATTAATTACTAAAGCATCAGTAACAGTGGTTAAATCAGAGTAGCACAGGAAACAAAGCCAATGTGCTTAGGTGGCTAATTGTCTGCAGAGCAGCAAAATGAAGTGGGGTTGCCCTCTGGCAAGTGAAGGGATAGTTGGGGTCGCAAGTCTTTGGCACCTATATTTTGGGGGTCACTGGCTGAAAAGTTTGGGAACCCCTGATATATTTGTTTCTTTAATAAATAACATCCACTCTGTGTGCATATCTATAACAAGAGTTTCATTTATTGGAAAGAAACCAAAAGTTATTCCATTTAAAATGATCATTAAGCATGTAATGTACAATACGGCACAGAGTACCACATACAAAGAAAGCAGAATATCTCGAGAAGGCGTAAATAAACTTTAGAAATCAGTCTCAAGTTTGTAAGGTCTGTGGTAATGACTAATAATAAAATAATACAAAAGAAAAACAGAAATTGAACCTGGACCCTGACAGAACACTCAGCCCCGGGTCCTTGTCATCGTGTAGCAGCCATTATCATTTCAATGACACCCTCCAGCAAAACGTTTTTACTCCTTAACCTCAGATTTCATAGAAAGCCTTCACAACCAAAAGGAACTTTTTTCTTCAGCACTTATTTTCTCTCCCAGAACCTTTAATAATTTAATCACTAACATGACATGGAAATGTGACGTAATAACGGAAACTCTTATCCCACCACTGAGATTGAAACTTTTTAAAAAAGATATGAAAAACAGAAGAATTGAGAGAAAGCTTCAGGAGAATGTTTCAGAAATATTTTGGTCACGTATGAACCAAGCTTTCATCACGACAGACTTTTCCTCCGACATTATTTTAAGAGCAGCGAGGATTCAATTCCTTCAAGGGACATTTTGGCTTGTTTGCTCTCAAGCTCGACTTCACTGGGAGGCATAGAAAATAAAAAAGGTGGCATATCTGGCCCCTGCATTGGACCCACTTCACAGAACATGTATCACTGGCTAGATACAACAACTGGCACACCTCCATACTTTTAAAATGTGTTCAAATCCTGGCACTGGCATGATAGTTTTAATGTGTTGTCTTTCACTGAAGCCTTAAAAAATATCCCTTAGATGTGTTTCTGCATCTATCTGGTCCGTATTCCGGTCATCTGGTCGGTAGCAGTCTCTCCTAGCGGTCTCTTTAATATGTCCTCCTGGTTGCGTAGTCCAACACCATGCTAGCTGCTCCAAGTAAAGCTGGCTCCTCCAGTTGTGACACAAGGACCTTGATGTTCTGAGCAGACATGAGGGCTTTCTCAGAGATGACATTCTGCACCGGAGCCTGGTAGTAAGAGGCCAAGACCCCCGACAGAATCACCAGAGAGGGGTTCAGCATGTGGAGGATGTTCACGATACCCACACCCAGAGCTGTGGAGGCTGGAGAGGGGAGAGAAGAGAAGACTTTTACAATAAACCCTCACAGCCACCGGTGACTCATAGTTATGTATCTCCATAATAAATAGATTAATAGAGTTAAAGTGTCCTTCTTCAGTGCTCTCACCTTTGTTGAGAACAGCCTCAGCTCGAGGGTTTCCCAGTTTGGCTGCACTGATGAGGTGTGCAGCAGTGATTGGCTCAGCCATCTTCATGTCCATCCCCTCCACCTTCAGCAGCTCCTCTGAGAGAAACAGACAAAAGCAGGTCAATGATAATCAATGATGTGAAGCTGAATGTGATGTAGGAGGAAAGCTAGATTTGATCTTGGTTTTCTTCTCCTTCTGAATTTTAAGGAAGTGAATTTATGCAGTCTAGAAAGACTTTGTTTTTATTTATTGATTTATTTTAAATGAAACAGTGAAAAGATATAAAAGTGCTCAATATTAAAGATGTAGTTTTTCAAAGCAATAATCAAATAAAGTTATCAGGTATAGACTACATGACACAAAAAAGATTAGAGAAAGAAAGTCCCAAGGGAGGAAGCCCCCCCTCATGGGGTGCACATAGTCTGATTGACAATGGGACAGCTGTTATGTATGCCCAAAAACAGATAGGGTTGGCAGAGGAGAGCCCAGTTTTATGTGTTCTACAAAGCCTTCTTAGTAACAGAACACAGCTAGAAATGAGTGAGTGCAGAAAAGCATCAGCATGCAGTTTACAATTCATAAATGGTTCAAAAATGACTTCAGGGTTTCTTCAATTTATAAATGTAGCAGACCCCAATAAATCTACAAACATTCATTGGTTGAATCATTTCTTTCTGCACATTTAACAGCAGAAGACACCATTTTTAAAACACTTTTCAGAGTGAGCACATCATTTTCCTGAAGGATACACTTTTCTAATTTACTGTAAATTTTAACTGTGAAACTGAGACTCACAACTCTGCAGCCTCACACAGATAAAACAAACATCTCACCATCGTGCAGCCTTTTTGCCTCTTTCTGCAGAGCAAGGCCGGACGCGTAGGACTCTATGCACCCTCTGCTGCCACATGGACAGTCGGGGCCGTCCATCGATACCACGATGTGACCCAGCTCTGCAGCACAGAAGGTACTGCCATGGACCAGCTCGTTCTGGTGGATAATCCCTCCTCCAACACCTGCACGCACAGACACAAGATATTACCTTTCTAATATCCTCAGAGCTGTTAGGTAACTGGTTAATAAGTCGATTAAAGAAGTCAGTACACTCTTTTTGTTTGTTTCTTAAGCATGAGAGTGTGATCAGGATTACTGTCACACAGCTGAATAAATATCTTGGAAGGTCCACATACTGGATGTCACAGGAACACAAATATCTTAGAATTGACAAGGTGTCATAATGCAGCTTGCTGTTTCTCTTAGGTTGACAGACGATAGAAAGGCTCTCACACTGAAGTGAAGGCTGGTGATGAACTTTTCTTTCACAGCAGCATCTCTCACCAAACACTCAATGACTTCAAACTGAAGTTCTCACCTGTTCCTGTTATGATGGTGACAAAGTCCTGCACTCCCTTCCCGTGACCAAACTTCCTCTCAGCCAGAGCGGCACAGTTGCCGTCATTGTCCACCCAGACGGGAAGGTGCAGGGCGTCAGAGATGGGTGTTCTCAGGTCCACAGAGGACCACTCCTGGATCAGCTCTGTGGAATGAAGGACCACACCTTCCTGCGGGTTCACACGTCCGCCTGTGGACACTCCTGAGAAGTCGAAGGTGGAGCTTTTAGATCAAAGTCTGTGGATTTATGAAAGTGCGACTGGAAGTGTGTTGATTCTTACCGATGCCCAGCAACCTGCAGTTGAGGCCAACGGCGTCCCGCCTGGCATCCTCACATATTTTTAATAAGAGCTGCATCCTGTCCTCATAAGTCTTTGGATTGGGCTGGAAGTACTTCTTTATGATCTTACCCTGAACAGAAAAGGAGGGAGCGAGAGGTGGAGAGGACGGAGAGGTAGCAGGGGAAAGAGAGAGAGGAGAAAAAGGGAGCCATATTACTGCTGTCGAGCTATTATGAGGTAAAGAGGTGGGCTTTGAGCCTCCTAGCAGACAGCTACAGTGTTCCCATCTGTCAATCAAGTCAGCTGTGCCTCTCATTGGAAGACTGGTAATCTCAATATCTTTGAAATTGCTGCGTTATAAAAAAATGAGCCCTTTCTGCATTTTGAAGGATTGATTGATGTAAATTAAATCCTTACCAACACTTAAACCTAAGAAAACACACGTAGAATCAAAAAGAGAAACAGTGTATGCAGTTTACCCTCTGGCAGATGATAGCCACTCTGAGGTTGGTCCCTCCCAGGTCGACAGCCAGAGCCGCCTGTGTCTCCAGGATGTGGTCGATGTCCTGGGAGTTGGAGTCTTTCACAGGAGGGAAGCAGAAAGACTTCTGGAGGGACTCATCCAGGTCAATGGTACGCAGAAACTTAAGAATACGAGGCACTGCGTTACCATCTCCGTAGATTTTAGAGCTGATGGGAAACAGAAAAATACACCTGTGTTCATATCATTCATAAAACGGAGACATTGAATCAGGTTATACTAAAAGAGTTGTGTCATCTAAAGTCTTTTCTGCTCTGCTGGGAAAATCAGGAGAAACTACACTGTGACAACCAGAGGAGACAAACCTCTGCAGCCCACCTCGACGCACCCGTCAGAAAGGAGCGGGCGAGTAGACTTCATTTAAGACTGACTTCATATATACAGTATTTACCAGTTGAGGCCGTCTACCTTGAGATTTTACCTGCTGTTACTCCTCTAGATATGAATATGCATTATTTGCTTCTATTGTTGTTGAAATTCTTTGAAAAACAATAAAAGTAAACATGAGAGGATAGAGACACACAAACAGACACAGCACTCGGTCATACCAGGGGTATCTCTTTCCAAACTGCAGCTCCAGGGCGTGAAAGACCTTATTCTGAGAGTCAGCATCCCTGACATGGAGAACATTTTCACCTGACAAAGAAGAAGAAGAAGAAGTTAGGATGAACAACCTGGATGGACTGATTCAACAGAGGAATGTTCTCTGTGTATGGTTATTGTTATCATGTAATCTGTGGATCAACATGCATGGAGCATGAAAGGGGCGCATGGTAAGGTTTCAGCACCATCTATGGGTCACATGCTGAGTCTTTAATGTCTGATATGATGTAACCAACAGCTTGTGATTCAGACTCATTAGATCAGGGGTTCCCAAACTTTTCAGCCCTGGACCCCCAAAATAAAGGTGCCAAAGACTTAGGACCCCACTGTCCCTCAAAGTGATTTAATGTGTCTTCATTTAGCTGCTCTGCAGAAAATGACCCTACCTATATGAGCATGTGTCTGTGTTTCCTGTGCTGTTATGAATGAACCTGCTGCTACTGATGCTTTTGATAATGAACTGTTCACTAACCCTAAACTTAGGAAGCACCTGGGTGTGTTTCATATGACTTTATGCATTTAGAAATATTATGAAAGACTTCCTGGGTGATTTGGATCAGTGATTTTTTTTACTTCTTATGAAAGCAATGATAATTTGCAAAGTGTGTTTTGAGTACACACTTTGTAAAACTCAAACAAGCTTTTTATCCTGATCTGTGAGGAACTTTTTGACTGAGCTCCTCCTGATCTAGCAGAGGGAGAATCAGGAACATGGCAGCTGGAGTGAGTAGCAATCCTTCTGTTATCTGTTTGGTCTTCCTACCTGTTTCTCTGCCAGTCTGTCGTGAGCCCAGGTTTATGACAGGTGTGCCAAAGGCCCCGGCCTCTCGTACTCCACAGCTGCTGTTTCCAATCATGCATCCGGCGTGACACACCAGCTGGATGAACTGCTCGAAGGGAATGTGCTTCACTGCCCGAAAGTTAGGGTGCTGCTCGATGCCCTTCTTTCGCATCACACGCACCATCTCTTTACTCCCTGTTTACACAGACGGACAAATATGTGTTCAATAATTCAATCAGTAAAATGCAAGTTAAGAGAAATGAAGTGAGGAACCAGTCACTGGAACTCACCAGCATCGATGTTGGGGAAGAGAATGAGGGTCTTTTTGTTGAAGGAGATCAGAGCGTCCAGCATCAGACCGTAGATCTTGATGGAGTGCTGGATGTCGGTGGTAACCGGGTGCTGCAAAGCCACAATGTAGTCATGGTCCTGCACTTTGTCACCTGCAACATGAATGAACAACCCACCATCAAAACACACACAGCTCTAAAATCTCACATCATATATTGGTCCCACGGCTGTGTCCCCACGTACCCAGCCAGCTCCTGATCACATCCATGTAGTCGTCTCTTCGATGAGTGGACAGCAGCTTGTCATACGAGGGGCAGCCGGCCAGCAGGATGCGAGCGTGGTCCTCACACATGGCGATGAGGTGCTGCTCTGCCATGCGTGTGCAGCACGCGTGATAATGGGCCAGTTTACTAATGGAATGACGGATTGAGTCATCAATCGTACCACTCACCTGGGAAAGATGCGAAGGAGACAGAGATCTTAAATGTTACCTATCATTATTAACATGAACCTCAAAGTTCTTGCACACAAGGATCAGATTATATGCAATTTATATTTTGGATGTAAAATCTCTTGGATTTGTGATCCCTGCCTCCACACCTCTCCTCCTTCCAGGTGAAGTATTCTAATGTTCATCAGCGCTGCAGCGGTGGCTAGAGCCAGCGCGTCGAAGCGGTCACCATGCACGATCAGGATGTCAGGGCGCAGCCTCTGAAGGACATCAGGGAGCTTCACCAGAGCCAGACCAACGCTCTCCACCATGGCTGCCTCGTCCTCTCCTCTCACAATGGTGTGAAGCTTGGATTTGATGTCAAAGTCATCCTGCTCAATCATACGAAAAGTGTTTCTGCAGAGTGGAGAGAAAACAAGGTCATGTAGAGGAAGAGTTTAAAAGATGGAGTTTAGCTCAACGTGCATTAAAGAAGGAAGCTGTAGAGGAGCTGATCTTACCCGTAATCATCAATGAGATGAGAGCCGAGCACCACCACGTCCAGGTCAAACTCATCAGGGTGGGATTTGAGGCTGAACATGATGGGGGCCAGCTTGGAGTAGTCCGCTCTGTTGCATGTCGCCACACACACCTTTAACTTTCTCTGACACTTCACCACAGACACACACCCATACACGCGCACACCCATACACACACAAAGACACACACCCATACACACACAAAGACACACCCACGCGCACACCCACACCCACACCCACCCACACACACAGACACACACAGACACACACATCATTAACTGATTGGCTCTCTTTTAGCGTGACACATAAACACTCCTCCCTCCTCCTGTTCTCTAACCACATCCTGTATATGATGATTTATTTGATGTCATCACACACCTGATTCTGCTCATCCATGTTCTTCCTCTCCATCTTGTCTCTGTTTTTTTTGCGTTCTCAGATAGTACAGCTCCTGGAAAACAAAAGAAGAGGTGAGGTGCGATCAGGTTTTTCGTTCAGCCTCATGTTATACCTTAAATGTCCAAACAAACCCACCCACAGGTCATACTCACTTGGGCCTTCCAAATATTCAGATGCTGTTGCATGAAAACACAACAGAGCTACACTAAAGACGTTTTGGAACCCAACAAAATCGGGAAAAAAACAAAAAAAAAAAAATTATAATAACAACAACAAACAAACAACCCCCCCCCCCAAAAAAAAATATATGTATGTGCATGTATATATGTATATATATCTATATACATATATATAAAATAAACAGACAAAAAAAAAAAAGAAGTGAACTTGGGGAAGTGGAGGGACCTCCGGGTGAAGGGAAGAGGCAGAGATGATGATGGTTAAGGTTAATGTGTAAATGATACTAAGAATTATGATTAGTTCTATGGATATTATTACCTTTAGTATTATCATGACTATGATTATTTACTATTTAGTTATAAGATTTTTTGTCTTATTGGTTTATTTATTTATTCTTAATTTTTATCAAATTAAATTAATTACTATTATTAATATTATTACTATAAATACTATTATTATTATTATTATTATTATTATTATTATTATTATTATTATTATTATTATTATTGTTGGTGTTAGTGGTGGTGGTTGTGCTATTGTAGCACTTTGTTTTGGTTGACCCGGCTTCTTGCTTGCCCACTGAACTACTTCACCCCCCCCCTTTTTATTATTATTTTATCTTATTTATTTATCTTTATTCTGATTGTGTTTATCTATTATTAAAATGATTTGGTTTTGGATGTCCCCCCCCCCAGCTGAGACTGAAGTCACCAAATCAGCTACGATGGTGAGGTGATGGTAAAAACGTGAGGGTTCACATCTCTGATTCTTCTCCATCCTCCATTTGTCTCTCCATTTGTGTTGACGCGTGTTCAAAAGCTTACTAGTGTTTCTTTCCTGTAGCTGCTGAAGTTTGAAACTAGGGATGGGCAATGATTTTTGAATATTCAAATATTTGTTCATTTTGTAAAAATTCTAAAAGTTACTTTGAATTTTTTTTCATTTTAAAAGTTAAATTTTTCATCATTTTTACCGGTGCCTGGTTGTAATACAGTATTCCTTCCAGACGGTGGCTACAGAGCGTCTCAAAGCTGTTTGCTAACCGCATTAGTAAACAGAAGAAGAAGAATGCTAACTGCATTAAACACAAGTACTGCTTAGTAGGTACTGCCTACTGCATACTGCGTTTGAATATAGTCTGTAGTATGACTGTTCTGTTGGATCTGGTCTGCAGGATGCTGGGCCAGACGTGACTGTGGCTGTTTCCGAAACGGCCTGCTACATACTACTTACTAATGTAGTAGGCAGTAGGTATTGCCTACTACATACTGCGTTTGAATTTAGTATGTAGTATGACTGTTCTGTTCGATCTGTCATGCAGCATGCTGAGCCAGACTTCGCTGGATTTCCGGTTTCGGAAAGCGGAAGTAAACAACGGCGAAGCCGATAAATAAAAAGCTTATTTAGCATCCATTTATGATTTAAAAAGTTAGGAAGTGGTTTATATGTAATTTGATAACTTTCACAGCACCCAAAAACGGATTTCCTCCCGTCAAAAAATGAGGAAAAAGAAAAAGCAGAACGAGCGCTATGCATTATGGGAAACAGTACGCGAGTCAGACTGGTCCGATGCATACTGTGAAATTTTCCCGAATCAGTAGACATCCGGGGAGTTTTGGCTTACTGCAGATTTTGCTCTTGTTCACATACTACTTACTACATACTGAATTTTGGACATATCAGTACGTACTGCTAGTATAGTAGGCAATTTCGGAAACAGCCAGTGTTTCCTGTTTCAGAAAGCGGAAGTAAACAACGACCAAGCTGACAGAGAACCTGCTTCTCTAGCATCACTTATGATTTCAAAAGTTAAGAAGTGCTTTATATGAGATTTAATAGTTTTCAGAGCACCTAAAAACTGAGTGCCTCCATCAAATAATAAGAAGAAAGAAAAAGCAGAATGAGCGCTGTGCATTCTGGGAAACTACTGGTCCGATCAAGCGGCAACCTCCGGTCTGAAAACATGAGTCCAATGCGGAAGTGCTAAAACCTGCAGTTCATCGAGGATCCGCTTGAAGCTGGCTCCAGAAGTACTAGAAACCACATGTTGTGGAGTTTTCATAGTCTTATATATATATGTATGTAAGAATGTTTAACTCTTGTATTCTTCCAGTCTAAGTGTCAGGGGCAGAGTTACTTCTATGTCAGCTGTGGTTAGGGGGGATAGGAGAGACAGGGTCAGTGTAGTAATCAAGGTCTTTCCCCCGTTCCTGTCTTTATCTGTGTGTTGTGACCAACTTACTGTCTCCAGACTAGAGCACAGCTCTTCTTCCCAATTGTTTTGTTTCCTATTGTCCAAATATGGTTATCTAACTGTAGTGTACGGGGAATAAAGGTACATGCCTGAGGATTTGTCTGGCAGAACTGACTTGGCATTGCACTGCACTCCCCTGCCTGTGTACTGTTATGTTATTTCTCCTCCAGTGTCCAGTTTATTGATGAATTCCATCACACCACATACACACCAATTCAAAGAAGATGATCTTTACAGCAGAAATAAACATGTTTACAGTCTGGTTCAAAAGACAAGTGTAGTCTGGATAGCTCAGTTCTCGATCGACACACACTGTACGGGGGGTGAAATCTTTCATAACGCGGCAATTTGGAAGATATTAAGATTACGAGTCTTCCAATGAGAGGCACAGCTGACTTGATTGACAGGTGGGAACACTGCAGCTGTTGGCTAGGAGGCTCAAAGCCCGCCTCTTTTTGTGACACTGGCTCGACAGCAGCAATATGGCTGCCACCGCTGATGATGGTTAACGTGACTGCCACACAAACGGCTGTTAATGGGACAGGTGGGTGGGTGTGTGTGTATGTGTGTTTGTGTTTTTCTGTGTGTGTATGTGTGTGTGTGTGTGGGGTGATTATTCGAACAATCGTTGAACAGATGCCAAGGATTATCAAATAATGATTTAGCTTGATAAGGCGTTCACCAACCCTCCTTTAGTTCATGAGAGGGTGCAGTCTACTCGTGATGACAGAAACTACAGAACGAGTACAACAAGAATTTTTGGTATGCCACCTGACATGAAAAAGCAAAACAAAAAGACTGGTTGTGGCAGCACAAGGGTAGGGTAATGCCACTCTGGGAATTTCACCCAGGGAAGTATTAAAGGCAATTTAACACTTAAATTGCAAACTGGTTTGATATATGTGTACAGAGAGGGGCTTGAGACGAGGTTTACGATAAGACAATTATTTTATTATTATACTCTTAAAATTACTACTAGACAAACAAAAAGCATCCATTCAGAAAATGGGGGGGGGGGGGGGGGTAGAGGGGATGTGGCTGAGGCTCACCAGGTGCGATAGGTTGAGGGGAGGGATCCCAGTGAGAAAAATCAAATTGAAAACACCCCAATCACACGTGAAGAACACACACACACATGGAAAAACTCAAATTGGGCACAGAGCATACAAAGAAGGAGGGAACCACCACCCAGGTCACCAGCGCCACCACCAGGCTCTCAGCTACTGAAATAAAGAGAAGCAAACAGAAACAGTTAAATAAAACATACAATAACTAAACCCAAAAATAAGCAACTTAAATAACTTATCCAAATGGTAAATCAAGTCAGCAAATGAAAAAGAAAACACTACTAATGACAGTAACACAAAATACTCATATCCCAATCCCCCAGAGTCCATTCAGTCCAAATCAAGAAAAAGAGGTAAAATAGTCCCAGATCGACTGGTTGCCGTAGAAGAAGAGCAGCCGTATGAAGCGGTCCCACGAATCGGTCAGCCTGCCTCAGCGGCCCAACAGTTGAAGCGCCCACACTGGACCCACAGCTGGGCTTACAGGCGGGGCTCCGCACCGTTGCGCGTAGAAGGCAGGCGAGACAGCTCACAGGCAGGCAGCAGCAAGCAGCAAGACGGCTTAAAGGCAGGCAGCAGCAAGCAGCAAGAGGTCTCACAGGCAGGAAGCAGCAAGCAACAAGACGGCTTACAGGCAGGAAGCAGCAAGCAGCAAGACGGCTCACAGGCAGGCAGCAGTGTCACAAGACATCTTACAGGCAGGCAGCAGTGTCACAAGACATCTTACAGGCAGGCAGCAGTGTCACAAGACATCTTACAGGCAGGCAGCAGTGTCACAAGACATCTTACAGACAGGCAGCAGTGTCACAAGACAGCTTACAGGCTGGCAGCAGTGTCACAAGACAACTTACAGGCAGCAGCAAGCCGCAAGACAGCTCACAGGCAGGCAGCAGCAAGCAGCAAGACGGCTCACAGGCAGGCAGTAGCAAGCAGCAAGACGGCTCACAGGCAGGCAGCAGTGTCACAAGACAGCTTACAGGCAGGCAGCAGCAAGATGGCTCACAGGCAGGCAGCAGCAAGACGGCTTACAGGCAGGCAGCAGCAAGACGGCTCACAGGCAGGCAGCAGCAAGACGGCTCACAGGCAGGCAGCAGCAAGACGGCTCACAGGCAGGCAGCAGCAAGACGGCTCACAGGCAGGCAGCAGCAAGACGGCTTACAGGCAGGCAGAAGCAAGCAGCAAGATGGCTCACAGGCAGGCAGCAGCAAGACGGCTCACAGGCAGGCAGCAGCAAGATGGCTCACAGGCAGGCAGCAGCAAGACGGCTTACAGGCAGGCAGCAGCAAGCAGCAAGATGGCTCACAGGCAGGCAGCAGCAAGACGGCTCACAGGCAGGCAGCAGCAAGATGGCTCACAGGCAGGCAGCAGCAAGACGGCTCACAGGCAGGCAGTAGCAAGATGGCTCACAGGCAGGTAGCAGCAAGACGGCTCACAGGCAGGCAGCAGCAAGACGGCTCACAGGCAGGCAGCAAGACGGCTCGCAGGCAGCAGCAAGACAGCTCACAGGCAGGCAGCAGCAGCAGCAAGACAGCTCACAGGCAGGCAGCAGCAAGACCGCTTACAGGCAGGCAGGCAGCAGCAAGATGGCTCACAGGCAGGTAGCAGCAAGACGGCTCACAGGCAGGCAGCAGCAAGACGGCTCACAGGCAGGCAGCAGCAAGACGGCTCACAGGCAGGCAGCAAGACGGCTCGCAGGCAGCAGCAAGACAGCTCACAGGCAGGCAGCAGCAAGACGGCTTACAGGCAGGCAGCAGCAAGCAGCAAGATGGCTCACAGGCAGGCAGCAGCAAGACGGCTCACAGGCAGGCAGCAGCAAGATGGCTCATAGGCAGGCAGCAGCAAGATGGCTCACAGGCAGGCAGCAGCAAGACGGCTCACAGGCAGGCAGCAAGATGGCTCACAGGCAGGCAGCAGCAAGACGGCTCACAGGCAGGCAGCAGCAAGACGGCTCACAGGCAGGCAGGCAGCAGCAAGACAGCTCACAGGCAGGCAGCAGCAAGATGGCTCATAGGCAGGCAGCAGCAAGACGGCTCACAGGCAGGCAGCAGCAAGACGGCTCACAGGCAGGCAGCAGCAGCAGCAAGATGGCTCATAGGCAGGCAGCAGCAAGATGGCTCACAGGCAGGCAGCAGCAAGACGTCTCACAGGCAGGCAGCAGCTGGATGGCTCACAGGCAGGCAGCAGCAAGACGGCTCACAGGCAGGCAGCAGCAAGCAGCAAGACGGCTCACAGGCAGGCAGACAGACAGACAGGCAAAGCTAAGCAGTGTCACAAGACAGAGAAAGACTGCAGTACAGCCAAACGGTAATTCGGGAAACGGAAGAGAGGCAAAACAAGGCCTCCGCAAAACAGCAGTGGATCACTTACCTAATCTATTATCAGATAGAAGTGTACATAGTGTGTATATATCTGTAATAGTTGCCATATTTTATTTTAACTTTATTTTACTTTATTTTATTTTACCTTGTCATTGCTATTATTGTTGTTATTATATTTTTTAACTATGTTAGTACATTGTTGTATTCTCCTGTCCCGTGTATTAAGCTGCTGTAACAAAAGAATTTCCCCCAACGGGGGTCAAATAAAGTATATCTTATCTTATCACAGCTCCCCTCGCCAATCGGCCACAATAGCATCTAAATAGCAGATAAAATAACAACAGCCATCTTAATGAGCGCTACATGATTAAAGGCAGAATGAATCAAACGCCATTCAGCGTACATACCAGACAGGCGCTTCACAGCATGAACCGAGGGAGAGGGAAGCTTCCTGCTCCTTAGGCGGGGAGCTGCAATATCTCCAAAACACAAACAAACTTTGTGTAACAATTTACAAAAAGACTACAACAGCTGCTACCAACCTACCTGGGTCGGTGAACACTTGTGGAAGTGAGGCAACAGGACGGGGCGGAAAGAGCAAGAGGGGGCAGACTAGCCTACTGCCTCCCGTTTATAGGGTGCCCCCAGGCGGCGGTAGGCTAGTATTACCCAGAGGTAATAAGTTGCAGGCCTCATCCTGCTACACTTGTCTTAAGAGGGCTCTGGTCTTATCAAGACTCCCTGAAGGTTAAGTCCGCAGTCAACGCACCAGTTCTCAGGTGAAATTCTGAAGGAATCCACCAATGATTTTATGACCCGTCATCACAGCGGGTCTGTAGAGACCTGCTCAGAGGTTTCCTGACACTCACAAGCTGAGGTCTCACTTTATCTTTAATCTTATCTTTCTATCTTAAATGTAGTTAAATGACGCTCCATGTTAAAAAAGAACGAGTTAAGATGTATTTGATTTGTTCACATTGACAGTCCTTCTTCATATATCCATTAATCACTGCAAACAGGATGATATTTGGGATTTTAAAGGGGCTCTTTGTATTCCTTGTATTTTCAACTCCACTGACAATGGAGTACTTTTAGAAGTTAGACCGGCAAAAATACTTAAAGAAGACTTAAAAAGACTTAAGACAGAACTCTGATGGGAATTTATATTCATAAAAGACTACTGTTAATAGTTAATAGTTTTGGAATTCTAATCTCACTTTGAGACCTAAGTTCTCTCTCATGGTGACTTTAACTCTCACAATCCAGAATTGTTGGAGAACATCTCAAGGTGTGAATCGAGTGATTTAAATATGGCGTCTCAAAGAGACTGACACATAAAAACTGATGAAGGATGGAAAGATAGTTTTGACCTGGGGGGTTGCCAGACACTAACTGGAGGTAGCGAGATGTTTTTTTTTTAGTAATCTAAAATTTCATACAGTGTCCATTACTGTAAATATATATATATTTTTAAAGTAATTCAATCTGAAATCGAAACCTTGCAAATACATTTTTTCCATTAGTTTTCTGCCTTTCTTTGCAGCTAGATATCTCCTAAGGTTAGGACAATTAATTACTAAAGCATCAGTAACAGTGGTTAAATCAGAGTAGCACAGGAAACAAAGCCAAATGAGCTTAGGTGGCTAATTTTCTGCAGAGCAGCAAAATGAAGTGGGGTTGCCCTCTGGCAAGTGAAGGGATAGTGGGGGTCGCAAGTCTTTGGCACCTATATTTTGGGGGTCACTGGCTGAAAAGTTTGGGAACCCCTGATATATTTGTTTTCTTTAATAAATAACATCCACTCTGTGTGCATATCTATAACAAGAGTTTCATTTATTTGGAAAGAAACCAAAAGTTATTCCATTTAAAATGATCATTAAGCATGTAATGTACAATACGGCACAGAGTACCACATACAAAGAAAGCAGATGTTGAGATACAGAATATCTCGAGAAGGCGTAAATAAACTTTAGAAATCAGTCTCAAAGTTTGTAAGGTCTGTGGTAATGACTAATAATAAAATAATACAAAAGAAAAACAGAAATTGAACCTGGACCCTGACAGAACACTCAGCCCCGGGTCCTTGTCATCGTGTAGCAGCCATTATCATTTCAATGACACCCTCCAGCAAAACGTTTTTACTCCTTAACCTCAGATTTCATAGAAAGCCTTCACAACCAAAAGGAACTTTTTTCTTCAGCACTTATTTTCTCTCCCAGAACCTTTAATAATTTAATCACTAACATGACATGGAAATGTAACGTAATAACGGAAACTCCTATCCCACCACTGAGATTGAAACTTTTTAAAAAAGATATGAAAAACAGAAGAATTGAGAGAAAGCTTCAGGAGAATGTTTCAGAAATATTTTGGTCACGTATGAACCAAGCTTTCATCACGACAGACTTTTCCTCCGACATTATTTTAAGAGCAGCGAGGATTCAATTCCTTCAAGGGGACATTTTGGCTTGTTTGCTCTCAAGCTCGACTTCACTGGGAGGCATAGAAAATAAAAAAAGGTGGCATATCTGGCCCCTGCATTGGACCCACTTCACAGAACATGTATCACTGGCTAGATACAACAACTGGCACACCTCCATACTTTTAAAATGTGTTCAAATCCTGGCACTGGCATGATAGTTTTAATGTGTTGTCTTTCACTGAAGCCTTAAAAAATATCCCTTAGATGTGTTTCTGCATCTATCTGGTCAGTACTAGTTTCAGTTATCCAGTCATCTGGTCGGTAGCAGTCTCTCCTAGCGGTCTCTTTAATATGTCCTCCTGGTTGCGTAGTCCAACACCATGCTAGCTGCTCCAAGTAAAGCCGGCTCCTCCAGTTGTGACACAAGGACCTTGATGTTCTGAGCAGACATGAGGGCTTTCTCAGAGATGACATTCTGCACCGGAGCCTGGTAGTAAGAGGCCAAGACCCCCGACAGAATCACCAGAGAGGGGTTCAGCATGTGGAGGATGTTCACGATACCCACACCCAGAGCTGTGGAGGCTGGAGAGGGGAGAGAAGAGAAGACTTTTACAATAAACCCTCACAGTCACCGGTGACTCATAGTGATGTATCTCCATAATAAATAGATTAATAGAGTTGAAGTGTCCTTCTTCAGTGCTCTCACCTTTGTTGAGAACAGCCTCAGCTCGAGGGTTTCCCAGTTTGGCTGCACTGATGAGGTGTGCAGCAGTGATTGGCTCAGCCATCTTCATGTCCATCCCCTCCACCTTCAGCAGCTCCTCTGAGAGAAACAGACAAAAGCAGGTCAATGATAATCAATGATGTGAAGCTGAATGCGATGTAGGAGGAAAGCTAGATCTGATCTTGGTTTTCTTCTCTTTCTGAATTTTAAGGAAGTGAATTTGTGCAGTCTAGAAAGACTTTGTTTTTATTTATTGATTTATTTTAAATAAAACAGTGAAAAGATATAAAAGTGCTCAATATTAAAGATGTAGTTTTTCAAAGCAATAATCAAATAAAGTTATCAGGTATAGACTACAGTCATGGCCAAAAGTTTTGAGGATGACACAAATATTACATTTTCACAAAGTCTGCTGCTTCAGGGTTTTTAGGTGTTTTTGTCAGATGTTTCTATGGTATAATGAAATACAATTAGAAGCATTTCATAAGTATCAAAAGCTTTTATTGAGAATTACACAGAATTCATGCAATAAGTCAATATTTGCAGTGTTGACCCTTCTTTTTCAAGACCTCTGCAATTCTCCCTGGCATGCTGTCAATCAACTTCTGGACCAAATCCTGACTGATGGCAGTCCATTCTTGCATAATCAATGCTTGGAGTTTGTCAGAATTTGTGGGTTTTTGATTGTCCACCCACCTCTTGAGGATTGACCACAAGTTCTCAATGGGATTAAGATCTGGGGACTTTCCTGGCCAAGGGCCCAAAATCTTAATGTTTTGTTCCCCGAGCCATTTTGTTATGACTTTTGCTTTATGGCAAGGTGCTCCATCATGCTGGAAAAGGCATTCTTCATCACCAAACTGCCCTTGGATGGTTGGGAGAAGTTGCTCTCGGAGGACGTTCTGGTACCATTCTTTATTCATGGCTGTGTTTTTAGGCAAGATTGTGAGAGAGCCCACTCCCTTGACCGAAAAGCAACCCCACACATGAATGGTCTCAGGATGCTTCACTGTTGGCAAGAGACAGGACTGATGGTAGCGCTCACCTCGTCTTCTCCGAACAAGCCTTCCTCCAGATGCCCCAAACAATGGGAAAGGGGATTCATCAGAGAAAATGACTTTACCCCAGTCCTCAGCAGTCCAGTCCCTGTACCTTCTGCAGAATATCAGTCTGTCCCTGATGTTTTTACTGGAGAGAAGTGGCTTCTTTGCTGCCCTCCTTGACACCAGGCCTTCCTCCAAAAGTCTTCGCCTCACTGTGCGTGCAGATGCACTCACACCTGCCTGCTGCCATTCCTGAGCAAGCTCTGCACTGGTGGTGGCCCGATCCCGCAGCTGTAACACCTTCAGGAGACGGTCCTGGCGCTTGCTGGACTTTCTTGGGCGCCCTGGAGCCTGTTTGGCAACAATTGAACCTCTCTCCTTGAAGTTCTTGATAATTGGATAGACGGTTGACTGAGGTGCAATCTTACTCGCTGCTATAAACTTCCCTGTTAGGCCCTTTTTGTGCAATGCAATGATGGCTGCACGTGTTTCCTTGCAGGTAACCATGGCTAACAGATGAGGAACAATGGTGTCATGCACCATCTTCCTTTTAAAGTGTCCAGTCACTCAATCATGACAGATTGATCGCCAGCCTTGTCCTCATCAACACCCACACCTGTGTTAATGTGTGTGACACCTGTGTGTCATTGAAATGATGTTAGCTGGTCCTTTTGTGGCAGGGCTGAAATGCAGTGGAAATGTGTTTTTGGTGATAAAGTTCATTTTCAAGGCAAAGAGGGACTTTGCAATTAATTGCAGTTGAGCTGATCACTCCTCATAACATTCTGGAGTATATGCAAATTACCATTATAAAAACTGAAACAGCAGACTTTGTGAAAATTAATAGTTGTGTCATTCTCAAAACTTTTGGCCATGACTGTACATGACACAAAAAAGATTAGAGAAAGAAAGTCCCAAGGGAGTAAGCCCCCCCTCATGGGGTGCACATAGTCTGATTGACAATGGGACAGCTGTTATGTATGCCCAAAAACAGATAGGGTTGGCAGAGGAGAGCCCAGTTTTATGTGTTCTACAAAGCCTTCTTAGTAACAGAACACAGCTAGAAATGAGTGAGTGCAGAAAAGCATCAGCATGAAGTTTACAATTCATAAATGGTTCAAAAATGACTTCAGGGTTTCTTCAATTTATAAATGTAGCAGACCCCAATAAATCTACAAACCTTCATTGGTTGAATCATTTCTTTCTGCACATTTAACAGCAGAAGACACCATTTTTAAAACACTTTTCAGAGTGAGCACATCATTTTCCTTAAGGACACACTTTTCTAATTTACTGTAAATTTTAACTGTGAAACTGAGACTCAACTCTGCAGCCTCACACAGATAAAACAAACATCTCACCATCGTGCAGCCTTTTTGCCTCTTTCTGCAGAGCAAGGCCGGACGCGTAGGACTCTATGCACCCTCTGCTGCCACATGGACAGTCAGGGCCGTCCATCGATACCATGATGTGACCCAGCTCTGCAGCACAGAAGGTACTGCCATGGACCAGCTCGTTCTGGTGGATAATCCCTCCTCCAACACCTGCATGCACAGACACAAGATATTACCTTTCTATTATCCTCAGAGCTGTTAGGTAACTGGTTAATAAGTCGATTAAAGAAGTCAGTACACTCTATTTGTTTGTTTCTTAAGCATGAGAGTGGGATCAGGATTACTGTCACACAGCTGAATAAATATCTTGGAAGGTCCACATACTGGATGTCACAGGAACACAAATATCTTAGAATTGACAAGGTGTCATAATGCAGCTTGCTGTTTCTCTTAGGTTGACAGACGATAGAAAGGCTCTCACACTGAAGTGAAGGCTGGTGATGAACTTTTCTTTCACAGCAGCATCTCTCACCAAACACTCAATGACTTCAAACTGAAGTTCTCACCTGTTCCTGTTATGATGGTGACAAAGTCCTGCACTCCCTTCCCGTGACCAAACTTCCTCTCAGCCAGAGCGGCACAGTTGCCGTCATTGTCCACCCAGACGGGAAGGTGCAGGGCGTCAGAGATGGGTGTTCTCAGGTCCACAGAGGACCACTCCTGGATCAGCTCTGTGGAATGAAGGACCACACCTTCCTGCGGGTTCACACGTCCGCCTGTGGACACTCCTGAGAAGTCGAAGGTGGAGCTTTTAGATCAAAGTCTGTGGATTTATGAAAGTGCGACTGGAAGTGTGTTGATTCTTACCGATGCCCAGCAACCTGCAGTTGAGGCCCACGGCGTCCCGCCTGGCATCCTCACATATTTTTAATAAGAGCTGCATCCTGTCCTCATAAGTCTTTGGATTGGGCTGGAAGTACTTCTTTATGATCTTACCCTGAACAGAAAAGGAGGGAGCGAGAGGTGGAGAGGACGGAGAGGTAGCAGGGGAAAGAGAGAGAGGAGAAAAAGGGAGCCATATTACTGCTGTCGAGCTATTATGAGGTAAAGAGGTGGGCTTTGAGCCTCCTAGCAGACAGCTACAGTGTTCCCACCTGTCAATCAAGTCAGCTGTGCCTCTCATTGGAAGACTGGTAATCTCAATATCTTTGAAATTGCTGCGTTATAAAAAAATGAGCCCTTTCTGCATTTTGAAGGATTGATTGATGTAAATTAAATCCTTACCAACACTTAAACCTAAGAAAACACACGTAGAATCAAAAAGAGATACAGTGTATGCAGTTTACCCTCTGGCAGATGATAGCCACTCTGAGGTTGGACCCTCCCAGGTCGACAGCCAGAGCCGCCTGTGTCTCCAGGATGTGGTCGATGTCCTGGGAGTTGGAGTCTTTCACAGGAGGGAAGCAGAAAGACTTCTGGAGGGACTCATCCAGGTCAATGGTACGCAGAAACTTGAGAATACGAGGCACTGCGTTACCATCTCCGTAGATTTTAGAGCTGATGGGAAACAGAAAAATACACCTGTGTTCATATCATTCATAAAACGGAGACATTGAATCAGGTTATACTAAAAGAGTTGTGTCATCTAAAGTCTTTTCTGCTCTGCTGGGAAAATCAGGAGAAACTACACTGTGACAACCAGAGGAGACAAACCTCTGCAGCCCACCTCAACGCACCCGTCAGAAAGGAGCGGGCGAGTAGACTGCATTTAAGACTGACTTCATATATACAGTATTTACCAGATGAGGCCGTCTACCTTGAGATTTCACCTGCTGTTACTCCTCTAGATATAAATATGCATTATTTGCTTCTATTGTTGTTGAAATTCTTTGAAAAACAATAAAAGTAAACATGAGAGGATAGAGACACACAAACAGACACAGCACTCGGTCATACCAGGGGTATCTCTTTCCAAACTGCAGCTCCAGGGCGTGAAAGACCTTATTCTGAGAGTCCGCATCCCTGACATGGAGAACGTTTTCACCTGACAAAGAAGTAGAAGAAGAAGTTAGGATGAACAACCTGGATGGACTGATTCAACAGAGGAATGTTCTCTGTGTATGGTTTATTGTTATCATGTAATCTGTGGATCAACATGCATGGAGCATGAAAGGGGCACATGGTAAGGTTTCAGCACCATCTATGGGTCACATGCTGAGTCTTTAATGTCTGATATGATGTAACCAACAGCTTGTGATTCAGACTCATTAGATCAGGGGTTCCCAAACTTTTCAGCCCTGGACCCCCAAAATAAAGGTGCCAAAGACTTAGGACCCCCACTGTCCCTCAAAGTGATTTAATGTGTCTTCATTTAGCTGCTCTGCAGAAAATGACCCTACCTATATGAGCATGTGTCTGTGTTTCCTGTGCTGTTATGAATGAACCTGCTGCTACTGATGCTTTTGATAATGAACTGTTCACTAACCCTAAACTTAGGAGTCACCTGGGTGTGTTTCATATGACTTTATGCATTTAGAAACATTATGAAAGACTTCCTGGGTGATTTGGATCAGTGATTTCTTTTTACTTCTTATGAAAGCAATGATAACTTGCAAAGTGTGTTTTGAGTACACACTTAGCAAAACTCAAACAAGCTTTTTATCCTGATCTGTGAGGAACTTTTTGACTGAGCTCCTCCTGATCTAGCAGAGGGAGAATCAGGAACATGGCAGCTGGAGGGAGTAGCAATCCTTCTGTTATCTGTTTGGTCTTCCTACCTGTTTCTCTGCCAGTCTGTCGTGAGCCCAGGTTTATGACAGGTGTGCCAAAGGCCCCGGCCTCTCGTACTCCACAGCTGCTGTTTCCAATCATGCATCCGGCGTGACACACCAGCTGGATGAACTGCTCGAAGGGAATGTGCTTCACTGCCCGAAAGTTAGGGTGCTGCTCGATGCCCTTCTTTCGCATCACACGCACCATCTCTTTACTCCCTGTTTACACAGACGGACAAATATGTGTTCATTAATTCAATCAGTAAAATGCAAGTTAAGAGAAATGAAGTGAGGAACCAGTCACTGGAACTCACCAGCATCGATGTTGGGGAAGAGAATGAGGGTCTTTTTGTTGAAGGAGATCAGAGCGTCCAGCATCAGACCATAGATCTTGATGGAGTGCTGGATGTCGGTGGTAACCGGGTGCTGCAAAGCCACAATGTAGTCATGGTCCTGCACTTTGTCACCTGCAACATGAATGAATAACCCACCATCAAAACACACACAGCTCTAAAATCTCACATCATATAATCGTCCCACGGCTGTGTCCCCACGTACCCAGCCAGCTCCTGATCACATCCATGTAGTCGTCTCTTCGGTGAGTGGACAGCAGCTTGTCATACGAGGGGCAGCCGGCCAGCAGGATGCGAGCGTGGTCCTCACACATGGCGATGAGGTGCTGCTCTGCCATGCGTGTGCAGCACGCGTGATAATGGGCCAGTTTACTAATGGAATGACGGATTGAGTCATCAATCGTACCACTCACCTGGGAAAGATGCGAAGGAGACAGAGATCTTAAATGTTACCTATCATTATTAACATGAACCTCAAAGTTCTTGCACACAAGGATCAGATTATATGCAATTTATATTTTGGATGTAAAATCTCTTGGATTTGTGATCCCTGCCTCCACACCTCTCCTCCTTCCAGGTGAAGTATTCTAATGTTCATCAGCGCTGCAGCGGTGGCTAGAGCCAGCGCGTCGAAGCGGTCACCATGCACGATCAGGATGTCAGGGCGCAGCCTCTGAAGGACATCAGGGAGCTTCACCAGAGCCAGACCAACGCTCTCCACCATGGCTGCCTCGTCCTCTCCTCTCACAATGGTGTGAAGCTTGGATTTGATGTCAAAGTCATCCTGCTCAATCATACGAAAAGTGTTTCTGGAGAGTGGAGAGAAAGCAAGGTCATGTAGAGGAAGAGTTTAAAAGATGGAGTTTAGCTCAACGTGCATTAAAGACGGAAGCTGTAGAGGAGCTGATCTTACCCGTAATCATCGATGAGATGAGAGCCGAGCACCACCACGTCCAGGTCAAACTCATCAGGGTGGGATTTGAGCCCGAACATGATGGGGGCCAACTTGGAGTAGTCCGCTCTGTTGCATGTCGCCACACACACCTTTAACTTTCTCTGACACTTCACCACAGACACACAGAAACATAGACACATAGACAGACACAGACACAGACACACACACAGACACACACACACCATTAACTGATTAGATCCAGTTTTGTTGGCTTGACATAAACACTCCTCCCTCCTCTGCTGAAAGATGGCCACCTCTACACCGCCCTGTTCTCTAACCACATCCTGTATATGATGATTTATTTGATGTCATCACACACCTGATTCTGCTCATCCATGTTCTTCCTCTCCATCTTGTCTCTGCTTTTTTGCGTTCTCAGATAGTACAGCTCCTGGAAAACAAAAGAAGACGTGAGGTCCGATCAGGTTTTTCGTTCAGCCTCATGTTATACCTTAAATGTCCAAACAAACCCACCCACAGGTCATACTCACTTGGGCCTTCCAAATATTCAGATGCTGTTGCATGAAAACACAACAGAGCTACGCTAAAAACGTTTTGCATTGACATTCAACAACACATGCTAACTTAAGATATGGTGAGAACATGCTGCAGCGCTTTGCATGGCAAGGCAAAGGTCACATGCACACCTGGTACACTCTGTTCACATGACAGAGGAAGAGGACTCTTAGTGGAGGATAAGTAACTCTACAGCTGAGACTGAAGTCACCAAATCAGCTACGATGGTGTTCGGGTAAAAACGTGAGGGTTCACATCTCTGATTCTTCTCCATCCTCCATTTGTCTCTCCATTTGTGTTGACGCGTGTTCAAAAGCTTACTAGTGTTTCTTTCCTGTAGCTGCTGAAGTTTGAAACTAGGGATGGGCAATGATTTCTGAATATTCAAATATTTGTTCATTTTGTAAAAATCTAAAAGTTACTTTGAATTTTTTTTTATTTTAAAAGTTAAATTTTTCATCATTCTTACCGGTGCCTGGTTGTAATACGGTATTCCTTCCAGACGGTGGCTACAGAGCGTCTCAAAGCTGTTTGCTAACCGCATTAGTAAACAGAAGAAGAAGAAGAATGCTAACTGCATTAAACACAAGTACTGCTTAGTAGGTACTGCCTACTGCATACTGCGTTTGAATATAGTCTGTAGTATGACTGTTCTGTTGGATCTGGTCTGCAGGATGCTGGGCCAGACGTGACTGTGTTTCCTGTTTCAGAAAGCGGAAGTAAACAACGACCAAGCTGACAGAGAACCTGCTTCTCTAGCATCACTTATGATTTCAAAAGTTAAGAAGTGGTTTATATGAGATTTAATAGTTTTCAGAGCACCTAAAAACTGAGTGCCTCCATCAAATAATAAGAAGAAAGAAAAAGCAGAATGAGCGCTGTGCATTCTGGGAAACTACTGGTCCGATCAAGCGGCAACCTCTGGTCTGAAAACATGAGTCCAATGCGGAAGTGCTAAAACCTGCAGTTCATCGAGGATCCGCTTGAGGCTGGCTCTGGGAGTACCAGAAACCACATGTTGTGGAGTTGTCAAAATCTTATATATATATATATATATATATATATATATATATATATATATATATATATATATATATATATACATATATATATATACATATATATATATGATATGTACGTAAGAATGTTTAACTCTTGTATTCTTCCAGTCTAAGTGTCTTTACATCTTTACAGCAGAAATAAACATGTTTACAGTCTGGTTCAAAAGACAAGTGTAGTCTGGATAGCTCAGTTCTCGATCGACACACACTGTACGGGGGGGGGGGGGAATCTTTCATAACACTGCAATTTTGAAGATATTGAGATTAAGAGTCTTCCAATGAGAGGCACAGCTGACTTGATTGACAGGCAGGATCACTGTAGCTGTTGGCTAGGAGGCTCAAAGCCCGCCTCTTTATGTCACACTGGCTCGACAGCAGCAATATGGCTGCCGCCGCTGATTGGCCTCAAAGCAGCGCTTCAGAAGTAGATGGATGACGTCACGGAGACAACGTCCATTATCGATACAGTCTATGACTATTACACACGTATTTCCAGAGACTGAGAATGGCTGTAAAATGTAAACGCACACGCCAAGCCGCGTCACGAAAACACTGACATAAAGATGGAGACAGACGCTGTCAGTGCCACTACTAGCAGCACCTCCTCCTCCTGCTGCTGCTTAACCTGACTGCCACACAAACGGCTGTTAATGGGACTGTTAGAATGACCCTTTAGTGGCTGGATGATACAGCAGGCATGATGAACAAAATCACAGGCGGTGGTTCAGGTGTACCACAAACTGGTTTATTACACAAACAGCCACAGCGACATCAGACACCAACCAACAACGAACACAGACAGATTATGACTGGAACCTTTTATACTGTGGCACTAATTGGCCTCCTGGACCAAACCATCTGGAGGTGTTCACAAATTATTTATTCTGCTCTCCATTAACTTAGACACCTTCCCCTGTTCCTGACTTTATGTCACCAATTTTAACAACATTTTAGAATTCCCACATTTCCTAAAATACATCTAAAACATGCCATTTAATTGATTCCCTTCCCCCCTGACCAATTTGTGCTCTGGTCCCACCCCGGAACCTTTATCTGGGTGTCCATTCCTTGGGGAATCTTTTAACCGGAACACCCTGGAGCGGACACAGAAGGGCTGTTTCCGAAACGGCCTGCTACATACTACTTACTAATGTAGTAGGCAGTAGGTATTGCCTACTACATACTGCATTTGAATTTAGTATGTAGTATGACTGTTCTGTTCGATCTGTCATGCAGCATGCTGAGCCAGACTTCGCTGGATTTCCGGTTTCGGAAAGCGGAAGTAAACAACGGCGAAGCCGATAAATAAAAAGCTTATTTAGCATCCATTTATGATTTAAAAAGTTAGGAAGTGGTTTATATGTAATTTGATAACTTTCACAGCACCCAAAAACGGATTTCCTCCCGTCAAAAAATGAGGAAAAAGAAAAAGCAGAACGAGCGCTGTGCATTATGGGAAACAGTACGCGAGGAAGACTGGCCCGATGCATACTGAGATATTTTCCCGAATCAGTAGACATCCGGGGAGTTTTGGCATACTGCAGATTTTGCTCTTGTTCACATACTACTTACTACATACTGAATTTTGGACATATCAGTATGTACTGCTAGTATAGTAGGCGATTTCGGAAACAGCCAACAGCAACCACAGGTAATCCTTGATGCTAGGAGACAGCTAGGGGCGCTGCAGCGCGTGTGCGACCCAGCAGTCCTCCTGTCCTGGTACTTCACTCTTATTTATTGTTTTTATTGTTCTTGATTTACTGAAGCTGAGGTAAGTCAAACAAACAATTTCGACATATTCGCACTACTGCCCTGGCACACTTTAACGTTAAAGGTGACATATCATGCAAAATTAATTTAATGGTTCTCTACCTGAAATATGTGTCCCTGGCATGTCTACAAACCCCCCGAAAATGAAAAGAATCCATTCTGCCCCTGTTCTGATTTCTCCACCTTTCTGTAAATGTGTGCTGAAACGAGCCGTTTCAGTTTTCAGTGTTTTTGTTACGTAACAACAATATCCGGTCTGTAACGGAGTCAGAGCTCGGAGCTTGTTCAGCCCATAGACTGTATAAAATACAACTCAACCCCTCCTCCGTTTTTCATTCCCTGCACACATGTGTGCTAACAAGGAGCTTAGGAGGGAGGCATGCTAGTTGTAGGCTGTCTTAATAAACAAAAAGGTCGGTTTTACTCCCCACGTCTGCAGATTTGAAGATCTAGTGGATGATTTTTATTTTTCATGGATAAGTGCTAGCGCTAGTTAGCATAGCCACATAGCTACATGTTCGTAGCTGTGTACCAAGACACACGTCAACATACTGACAAATAAAACAACAAGAAACACTAAATCTGTGACCAATCCTTCAGAAAGGTCCTGCTGCAGGCGCCTCTCTGTCAGGATCAGATTCTGGATCAGATTCAGAGGGTTGAAGTAACGCGGGTCTGTGAGCAGCCGTGTATATTCAGCCAACATGTAAACATTAGATCAACGTGCTGGAGAGCCGAGGCACATCCACTTCCTGAGGGGGCGTGGTCAGAGAGAAAACAGAGTGTTCTGAGCAGGACTGAAGAATAGGGCTTTTCAGGCAGACCAAAATCTGATTTCAAAGTGTTTTTTTGAGCATAAACTTTAAAGACATGTTTTGGGGACCTCTTAGACCAATATATATTGATGAAAAAAGCGTGATATGTCACCTTTAATACAACCACCCACATATTCATATTCACTGCACACATGATTACTTCTTGCTGACGTTAAACATCGTATCGCCGAGCCTTCTAACTCTCCTCTCTTCTCCAGGTGGAGCAGCGCCCCCACGCCGGCAACCCCCGGACAACCACACCTCAACCACGCACTACGGTTTGCCTAACTCCGGCTTAATTCCTTAATCAATAAATAACAATAACAACAACAAATGTGCAAATACGCAATGTGCAAATGTACTGTGCAAAGATCGCTAATAAAGTGCAAAGTGCCATCAATACTGTGTGTTGTTTATTAAAGTGCAATGAGCCCAAACCCTGGTGCAATATTTACAACACAACAGCCGTCCGTCATGAGTAACGAAGGGCTCTTTGTTACAGGGAAAGGTGTGTGTTTGTGTGTGTGTGTGTGTGTGTGTATGTGTGTGGGGGGGGTGAATATTCGAACAATCGTTGAACAGATGCCAAGGATTATTGAATAGTGTTTTAGCTTGAAAAGGCGTTCACCAACCCTCCTTTTGTTCATGAGTGGGTGCAGTCTACTCGTGATGACAGAAACTACAGAACGAGTACAACAAGAATTTGTGGTATACCACCTGACATGAAAAAGCAAAACCAAAAGACTTGTCTTAAGAGGGCTCTGGTCTTATCAAGACTCCCTGAAGGTTAAGTCCGCAGTCCAGACACTTCTTTTATCTGCTGCGGTTTACGCCAAATGACGTGTTTCCACTGAAGCCATCAAAGTGTTGAGCTCTAAAATGTGTGAACACACCAGTTCTCAGGTGAAATTCTGAAGGAAAGCCAGTGTGTACTATTAATGTAGGTGGAAATGTGGAAAGTCACAGGCACGTCAGATTCCACAGCGGATTGAGTGTTTGGAATTTACAAACCGCTCCCGAGGTCAGATTAGTCCACTGACTGAGATTTCTCCCCTTCACTCCTCTGCTCTCTGGGAAAGAGAATGAAGGGTCATTGACATCCGAATGAATAACAAACAGATTGCAGGAGCAGACCAAAAAAAAAAAAGAGTTCCCACTTTGCCTCCAAGGATGAATTCCCTCGTATTTCACAGTGTGACACAACTCAAACCAGAGTTAATGTTTTATACATTGTAAAAAAGCTTGCCCTCCGGGGACTGTGGTGTGTCATGTGATTTCAGCTGCATAAAGAATGCTGCCAAACATCAGAGTCATAAAATATCAACTTAGAGCAATGTATTCTCTTCAGTCTCACAAGGATTCAACTTTAAAGGTGACATATCATGCAAAATTGACTTTTTAATGGTTCTCTACCTGAAATATGTTTCCCTGGCATGTCTACAAACCCCCCGAGAATGAAAAGACTCCATTCTGCCCCTGTTCTGATTTCTCCACCTTTCTGTAAATGTGTGTGAAACGAGTCGTTTCAGACTTCCGTGTTTTTGTTACGTAACAACAATATCTGGTCTGTCACAGAGTCAGAGCTCAGAGCTTGTTCAGCTCATAGACTGTATAAAATAATACTGAATCCCTCCTCCGTTTTTCATTCCCTGCACACATGTGTGCTAACAAGGAGCTTAGGAGGGAGGCATGCTAGTTGTAGGCTGTCTTAATAAACACAAAGGTCAGTTTTACTCCCCACGTCTGCAGATTTGAAGATCTAGTGGATGATTTTTATTTATCATGGATAAGTGCTAGCGCTAGTTAGCATAGCTACATAGCTACATGTCGTAGCTGTAGCTGTGTACCAAGACACACGTCTACATACTGACAAATAAAACAACAAGAAACACAGAATCTGTGACCAATCCTTCAGAAAGGTCCTGCTGTCTTTCTGGTAGAGGTCGGTTTTACTCCCCACGTCTGCAGATTTGAAGATCTAGTGGATGATTTTTATTTATCATGGATAAGTGCTAGCGCTAGTTAGCATAGCCACATAGCTGCATGTTCGTAGCTGTGTCCCAAGACACACGTCTACATACTGATAAATAAAACAACAAGAAACACTAAATCTGTGACCAATCCTTCAGAAAGGTCCTGCTACAGGCGCCTCTCTGTCAGGATCAGATTCTGGATCAGATTCAGAGGGTTGAAGTAACGCGATCTCTGAGCAGCCGTGTATATTCAGCCAACATGTAAACATTAGATCAACGTGCTGGAGAGCCGAGGCACATCCACTTCCTGAGGGGGCGTGGTCAGAGAGAAAACAGAGTGTTCTGAGGAGGACTGAAGAAGAGGGTTTTTCAGGCAGACCAAAATCTGATTTCAAAGTGTTTTTTTGAGCATAAACTTTAAAGACATGTTTTGGGGACCTCTTAGACCAATATATATTGATGAAAAAAGCGTGATATGTCCCCTTTAAGTCGACAAACAGTGGAACAGCAAGATATCTGTCTCTCATTGACGTCAAAACCACGAGAATTCTTCAAGAATGATTGTTTTCCTCAAAGAAAGAACCACATCTACAAGAAAGAGCAGACTCAAGCTACGGAGGGGCGTTTCAACAATGTGGACGTCTCATACTAAGTTTAAACTTTGGACACTTTTTTTTCTCTCAAACACCAGAAAAAGACACAACAGCTGTGTGGTCTGTCGTGCTTTGGTAACATGTGAGGCACATCTGGGAGTACACACACACACACACACACACACACACATCACATGCAAAGCAGAGTCTCAGCTGACAGCCAAAGAGGAGGAGGAGGAAGAGGAGGAGGAGGAGGAGGAGGAGGAGACCTCTGACGATGAGGACAAAATGGAATCATGACGTCAGTGGCCGATGATGAAATGACAAACTGGTCTGCAACCTCCAAACCTCCCTCCCTGGCGTCCTGAGTTCCTGTGAGACGGATTCAAACTGAACCAGCTTGTTTCAAAGAGGAAATGAGCTATGATGTACGACTCGTTCACATCTTCCTGAACAATAGACGGCGTCTCATGCAAACCCTGTGCTGTCCCTCCCTAGAGATAGTAAAGAAGTTTACATATAGCCACACCTTTAGGGATGGGAATCAAACACATGTTCCAGCTACCCTATAGCTTAATGGTTCCCTTATATATGCCTTCTTCCACTTGGCTCTGTGTGCCTTGCAATACAATAATGTCATATATTGCGAGAGGCGGTCAGCGCTAACGACAACTGTGGAAGTTGAGGAAGTAATCATTTGTGGATGCAGCTCGTTATAAAACATCAGTAGCGACATGTTTGATGCTCCACACTGCCGGTGTTTCACTTTAGAGAGTGAAACATGCAAAGAGTCGTCGCATAAGGCACATCTTGTGACTCCACCACCCCGAGACTGACAACTTGACAAAATGTTAAATACTTGTAATGTGCCTCTAAAGGTGCATTTCGACCAAGAGTTCCGGGGTCTTTTAGCCCCCAGAACTACTTTCCCCTGAACTAAAAGGTTCCTGTCTCCCCATTGTTGTCTGCGTTTCGACCGCGGGCTGAAGTCTCGGGTAGATTGTGCAAATCAGGCCAGTGACGTATGGAGGAAAAAAAGTAAATGCACTACACCACCAGACCAGTAGAGGGCAGTAAAACAAAGAGGAATGCCATTCATCACAGATGACACTATAGAAGCAGACGGACAGGCAGGTATCATTATGAGCAACACAACAGTTAGCCTGTTAGCATGAAGAGACTCAACTGGTCTGTTTTAGATGGTGCTATATTTCATCACAGATGGATTCACTAAATCAACACGTGAGAGGAGATAAGCGCGAGTAGCAAAGACGTTTCAACACGCCTTTAAAATCCTTTTGAACTCAAAAAGCCGTGGCAGAGATCGGCCGGTGTTCTGGTTTAAACAGCGACCCTGTTAACTGGAGACTCTCAGCCGGATGCATCCCTCAGGAACGTCTTTAGACGATCATTAAATATCTGATGAGGATATTTTGAAATCTTAATAAAAACTAAACTAGATTGCATTCCCAGGAACTCCCTCTGTGTTTCAACAGCTGTGTAAACTCCACAAACACTGACACGTTCAGCTGAAGGTCTCCAGTTTACAGGGTCACTTTTAAAACCGGAACACCGGGAGAAACGCATTCACGGTGGGCTGAGAGAAGACTACTGTTACAAGCTGCTAAATCAAGAGAATCACAGCTTCTTCTTTTGAAAAGTACACACACATACAAAAAAGATAGAAGAAATAAAATAACAGAATAAAAACACTGCGGTTAATCTAACAATCAGACACGTTCGGCATTGCAGGCCCTGCACCCCGAAAGTCCCGGGACCTTTGAAAAGTACTACCCCTCTAGCAGGGGCTTTTTAGGGGGGAGATTATTACCAATGCAAACACAGGACTACTCTTGCCCAACTTAAACCGGATGTTGTCACACACCCCAACCTGAGCACGTTCATCCTGACGTTACAGCCAATGACTACAAGACAGCAACAGACTCCTCTGGTCCAACAGACAGCGCAACCCTTTGTTTGTTTAATAAAGTAAAACCAGACCGGAGTCCACAGCACGTTTCCTTCACGTCAAGCTTCAAGATCCACCAATGATTTTATGACCCGTCATCACAGCGGTCCGTAGGGACCTGCTCAGAGGTTTCCTGACACTCACAAGCTGAGGTCTCACTTTATCTTTAGGGGGTAATGTAGATAAATGATGCTCCATGTTAAAAAAGAACGAGTTAAGATGTATTTGATTTGTTCACATTGACAGTCCTTCTTCATATATCCATTAATCACTGCAAACAGGATGATATTTGGGAATTTTGAGGGGCTCTTTGTATTTCTTGTATTTTCAACTCCACCAGTTTTTTTAAAAATGAAAGCCGACATGTGTCCTGGTCTGTCTTAACGCCCTGAAGAAGCTCTGCTTTTCAGTTTTAGTTCTGTTAAATTATAAATAATGTTGTTTTCATGGTGGCCCAGTTAGATTCACTGTCTCAGTGTTTCTCATCCTTTCAGTTCAAATCAAAAACTCCTCCTCCCTGATGATGAGCTGCTGTCAGACTGAGACCGTCAGTCTCTCTCTAACCCTGCAGAGTCCTGTAGTGTAACCTGATTTTCACTCAGCTCAGTGTGACTTCAAGCATCACAAGACAGCATCAGCAGCCAGAGTCATGGTACCGTGGGGTGGGGACGCATGCAGAAAGCAGAGGCAGGGATGACACAGCAACAGAAGGAGAACAAGAAGGAGAGAGAGACACTGTACAGAAAGAGGAGAATAGAGAGTGAGGAAGAAAGGGAGGACACAAAGATTAAGAAAGACAAACACATCAGAGTGAGGGAAGACTGAGAGAGGCCATCAGACTCACATGAGGGTTAATGAGCAAAGAACCCGGATGCTTTTCCATCCCACGTCTCCTAAGATTTCCGGCCCCTCGTCTGTTTTTTTATCTGTTCCAGAAATCCTTTTATCTTTTTCACTGCTCTCTTTCGCTCAGCCGCATTTGGCAGTGCAGGGAGGGCATGTGCCGGCCAGCGAGCAGCGAGAGGAGAGAAAGGAAGCGAGGGAGGAAGGGTGACATACACATAGCACAGCCGGGGGGAGGGGCTGTGAGGGAGACGGGCTGGGTTGGTGTGGATTCAAGCTCGTGATTGGCTGAATATTTGCCATTTAAAAAAAAAATGCAAGCTGCTATGTCGTCACCAGGATCCAGACTTAAAGTGTCACTACATCCCTGACGTAGAGCTTTACTCCACCCTGTGCATGTTTGAATGTGTTGAATGCTCCAAAGTAAGGGGAAAGATTACAAGTCTGTGTGTGTGTGTGCATATGCGTGTGTGTGCGTGTGTGAAGCTAAGCTTCCCACTGACAATGAATGGATGGTTTGACGCCAGAGTTAAGTTCCAATAATACAAGTTGAGCTGGTTTCAGCTTGACAATTCTTTTTATGAATTTCAGAAGTACAGATTTAAATCCCTGCTGCTGTGACTCTTACAGCTCAGAGTTAATATGGATGTTTAATTCTTATATCTCAACTATCAGATCTGAGCCGATCTGGACCTTTTTTAGTTGATCGGTGATCAGCAATATAGCTGATCATCTCATCCGATCATTTACGCCAGGGGTGCCCAACCTTTTTTGAACCAAGATCTACCAAGCTGTCAGTGTGCCGAGGTCTACTACATTTATATAAAACACACAGAGGTTCTGGTCTGTAGTAGTAGCTTTCCTCAATATTTATCATACACAACAGAAACTGAAGTAAACCACATAAAAGTCAAACATGGAGTAGTTTCAGAAGTTAGACCGGCAAAAATACATGTGTCTACCTTAGTGGGATCTCTGGCACAGGGAGGAGGCTGCTCACTTTTTAGCTCATACACTTTCTGGCTACGTAGAGCTGTTTTGGCTGGGAAGTAGTGTTTGTGCACCGTCTTAAAATGCTGCTCCAAGTTCCGCTTCTTCGGCAAGGCCTCGCTTGCTTTGCAGACGAGGCAAATGGACTTTGAATTCAAGAAAACAAAAGAAGAGTCCTCCTCCCACTTAGGGTGAAAATAATACATCTTTGCTAGTTAACCTGCCATCTTCGTGCTGTGAAAAGGACGCTGGCTAACTGAATGATGAACAGCTGTCACCTTCCAATCACACCCATGCCCCGCCAGGTTGACTATGAGTCGTTAGGCTACGTACCCATAGTGCCGCCCTAGCACAACAGGTAGCCAAAAGCTAAACTATGATGTGTTGAGGTGAGGTTTGTGTTTTTCTGTGATGTGTTCAGCTGTATCAGGATATGTTTGGAACAAACGGGCGCAAGTACACTGAATGATGCCACGTTATTAGATGGGGAAAAAGTTTTTCCAGCGTCTCGCGATTGACGGGGTATCAGTCTAAGATCGACAGGTCCATCGCAATCGACTGGTTGAGCACCCCATGCTCTACGTCATCTGTAGCTGAACACAATTTGCAGCTGAAGGCTAACGCACAAGTGTAATTGAGCGTTCTGATCTTGCTTAACCTTGTGTACATAATGAGAAAATAATAGATGGGACATTGATGTAGAACTCAAGCCATGATTTAAATTTTACTGTAGAACTTGCATCACATGCCAGTCCCTCCAGGAAGTTGCGATTTCCCGATCGCAACTATCAACGCAAATTCAACCAATCAGCGCGATTTTTTCGCGGCCTTGCAATTTTATACAATCACCGCAACTTTCCCGCAAATTTGACCAATTACCTCAATCTCAGCCCCTGTACGTCATTGGTTTCATCATCAACTGACTTCCTTGGAACATAAACATAAGTCCTCACTTGATCGGCACTTATCAACAGCAAAACACACACGGAGAACGGGTGAAGAGAGAGGGGACAGCAGGCAGGTTAAGTGACCATGACAACGTTGTTATTTATAGATACTAGAGTTATTATCTGAAGGGCTCAGTGTTAGCTTGGTCTCTACCTGCAGCAGGTGTGCTTTATGAACCAGCTCTCCTCACCTCCATGCATCTGTCTCATCTTCCTTGATGATTTTTACCCCCGGTGTGCGTTAGTGACAAAGACACAACCGGGGGACGTCTGTTTAATATTTGACGTTTTTGCCGCTATTACCGTAAAAAGCTCTGCGTCTACAGCTTGATTTAATCCAGTTTGGTGAAACATCAGACACCTTTAGTAAGTTTTGATCAACTCATCATCATCAAAGATGCAGATTCATTTCAGAGTGCCGTGAACTGACTGACTGTGCCTCTGTCGCTGCGAGGTGCATTTAGGGACCGTCGTAAATGTGCAATACAGCCCTTTCATGGCTTTTTCTGTGAATCAAGTGAATCAAAATACAGTCACAGTGGTCACATAAAGAATGTTTTCTAAAAACAACTGTAATTTAGCGTATTTACTTGCCCCTGAGATGTTATTGGGGGAAAAAAAAATCGCAACTTTCACCGCAATTTTTTCAAAAAGCTGTCGCCAATTCAGGCATTTTGGGCCGCAACAATCACAAAAAAATCCCGCGAAATCCTGGAGGGACTGACATGCACTGACAGACACATTACAGAAAAAAGCTCTATGCACCCTACGGTACCTCTGCAGGGACACATGGTTCAAAAAGGGGAAAACACAAACCAAACACAGGACAGCCCGTTACATAACTTCATGGGCCTCAGCAACCTCATGGGTAGCTGTCGTTCTCTTTACCTGCATGCCGCTCCTAGCTAGTGGCATGCAGGTGTTTTTCAATTTTGCTATCACTCCCGATATTAACGTCTCACAGCCGGATGCGAACATTGTGAATCATGCAATGTCTTGTGAGAGTTGCATTCAGAGCAGCCTCGGATTTAAGCGTGCTGTAATGAAGCACACTGGTTTGGTGAGTCTCATACAGCAGAGCTTGTAAAACAGATTAGGAGTTTTACAACAATGCTAACTGGATTAAGATAAATGGAACAAACATGAGACATATTTTAGTTCTTTTTTAATTACTTATTTTTGTTAAAGCTCAACTCTCTTAAAGCTGGGGTTGGTAATCACGGAAAACTAGCATGAATTTGAATGTAGCATTTCCTCATGACTCCGTCTAACCCCTCCCCTCCTCCCTCGGAGATCCTCCGAAATGACGCCCCCCCCCCGCTCACATGCACGAGCGCCGCTGACTTGCGACCATATGATGGTGACTGATTCAAAACGGGTCCTCACCAAAACATTCTCATAGTGAAAGTTAAAAACACAAACAAACATGGCTGCTGTTAGCACTCACAACTGTCATTCTAGCATTATCCAGTTGTACTGGTGACACGATATCAGGAGAAAAGTTATAACACATATATAACACTGTAACAGCTCTACTGTTTGTTAAACCTGTTCAGTATAGATGCTCTTAATTCCTACAGTGTTGACGGTCAGTGAAGGCATCAGGAGAGGTGTAGCGTGTGCGAGCGGGAGAGAGGAGAGACAAGAGGAGAAGTTCTTCATTCATTCAAACATTGATTGTTGTTTTGTTGGTTGGTGTGGTCACGGCCGACAGTGACCGGTTATTAAAACTCAACATGTTCATGAATCGGCTCGTCATCCCTACAGCGTCCGGACGGACGCTACAGTACATCTACATTTCTGTAGGACTTTCTAAATGTCATTAATTCTTTTGCTTGTTGGTTAGAGCTTATTAGACTCTGATCCGGACTACAGTCCTGAGCAAAGCACCTCATCAGGTCAGAGGGGACAGGCCCGAGGACGAGCGAGAGGGGCAGTCAGTAGAGTCAGGGGAAGCAGAGGCAGGAGACGGGGACTCGGAGGAGTGCACGCCGGGGAAATGTACACGCAGGAGGCGGGCAGAATAGCAAGACGGGATTTGATTGGTTTAAAATTTGGGGAGCCAAAAATCGCTGATTGGTTGGTGTTTTCCCAGGTTTACTCCGGCTGTAGATAGCAGTTTTTTTTCACTCTTTTTTAAGAACACATTATGTATTGATTACCATCAGGACATAAAGATCATTTTAACCAGTATGACAAAAAGCGTATCTAAATCTGATTACCAACCACAGCTTTAACTCTTGTGCAACTATTATCAAGGCAAACACAAGTATCAGATCGGGACTCTGTATCTGCAAATGTTCAATATTGAAAAATCGGATCAGGGGCCAAAAAAGCTGATCGACACATCCCTAACCAGAACTATTAAGCCCCAAAGACTTGACTGTGTCTGGATAATATATTTCTAAGTGTGACAACAACAAACAACAACCCTGTTTTCTCAAACTGAAACTAATACAGCAGCTTTTGGAAGCATAAACATGCGGAAACAAAAAGCACTCTGTTCTAGCACTTTCAGGAAGTTTAAAGTGTGTGTTACATCCTGACGACTTCATTTCACTCTCTGCCAATTGTTCAAAACCTGAAAAATAAATGTGGTCAAACAGTTGTTGGTGCTTTAGTAGCTGGAGTTATAGGAAGGTAATGTTGATCACCTCAACAGCACAACAACTGCTGCAAATACTCTCAATGATAGCACAGCAACAAAATATTCAACTCACAGAAAGACGCGTCCCCTGAAGTTGCTTTAACCTGCCACCTGCTGTACCTATCACCTCTCAGCTGGAAAAACCTGTTCCTGCTCAGGTATCAGATCATCTCCCCTCCTCTTCACCTGCTGTGAACCTGTTTCAGGATATGTTATCTCTGCACAGTCACATTCAAGAATATTATTCTTTTCCCTCCGGTCTGCTCCGCCCCACCTTGTTCTGAACCTTTGGCTGTACAAACTGTCTTTGTGTCTTTGTGTGTTCTCGTCTGTGTGTTTGCAGAGCTGCTTTTCAGGCTGAGTTGAATCTGATGAAAGGAATGTTTTTACTTTGCTAATGTTGAAAAGAAAACACTCAACAGTCTTCATTTTCATCCTCTGCTTTTTGTTAATCATCCCAGGAACAATCAGCCTCAGTCCAGACCTGAACACTCCCACAAACCCACACAGATAAGCACACACACAGTCACAGTTAAACATTGGCCTCAACTTTACAGAGCGGCTGCACCATTTGCACCCCTTCATCCGATTGGTCAGAAGTGTCCTGAGTCCTTAACGGCCCTGAATAGCTTACTTTGATCAGACACAGCTGAGGTCAGAGGTCAAATAATTACACAGCAATAAAACGATGCAGCCTCCTGCAGCCTGCCACGTCACTGATTCACTGTTTGAAGAGGAAGTTCAGGGACCCACGGACCATTGGGTTTCCTCTAAATAGCACAAGGTGACTCACATTTTATTTCCAATGCGGTTTTATTCCAGGAAGATGATCAATAAATTAGAGAAACGGATATTTAACATCTGTTAATATCATCAAACACGCTTATAAGTAACACATCGTTCCTCAATATCTCAACCTGCCGTGCCAGAGTTTTGTGGTTTGCAGACTGAATGACTGATAAGTGTAAAGACTAGTTTAATCTCATTATGAGGAAATGCTCTTCATCTTTGTCTGATGTCACCTCTGCAAACTAAACAAAGCAAGATTCCTTGAACTGTCACTTTGGGTGGTTTTACAGTACGGAGATCCTGGATTGCAAAGGCCACGTCAATGTAAACCAAACACGGATCCAGAGTTTATGTATGAGTATAATCCATCTGCTTATACTAAGAGGCAAACAAAGAAATGAGGTGTGCCTGCATGCTAACTCTGTAGGGGAGTCATAAAATCACACGCTACCTGTTAATCATCCTGTGAGGTTTAAGGCTCCAGATGGTTCTGATTACAGACTGTATTATTACTGTAATAATGACAGTTACTTTAACAGTCATCATTACTATTATCAGAATTATGAACATTGTTTTCTTTATTTTAAGTACTATATTACTCTTAATTGAATTATCATTGTTTTTGTATTTATTAAGTTATATATCTATTTACTTGTTTGAATGTAACTTTTGTATTTATCTATTTTTTTATACAGTTGTGCTCATAAGTTTACATACCCTGGCAGAATGTATGATTTCTTGGGTAGTTTTTGTTGTCATTATGATTAAAAAGAGTAAACACACTTGTTTGACAATAAATGGCTTCACCTAACCGCTAACCATGAGTGACAAAAACAAAAAGTTTTTCTCTAATCATTCATATTCTCTGAAAAATAGCACAAAAAAAATCACAAATTCTGCCAGGGTATGTAAACTTATGAGCACAACTGCACACCTACCTTTGATGTATTATACACTTTATATTTTATTCATACACCTTTATTAATATCTTCATTAGGAGATGTCACCGGAGTGTGATTTTAATCCAGATGTTTTTATCACTGGAGTATTTTATTCTTTTTTATTCATTTATTCCTTTATATATATTTTTATATTTTATATTTCCGATCTTTTAATTTTTTTATTTTTTATCTTGTGCTGTTTTTAGTCTTCCAACATTGTTTTATCTCATTGCGGTCTTAACAATTTTATCTTCTTTTCTGTCATTTATTTTTGCTGTCACTTCCCTGCAGTTTTATTATTGATATTTTTTTTTTTCCTCTTGGACCTTTAGTCAATGTCTTCCTCAAATTTCTCTTTTATTGCCTTTAGTTTATTTCCTATTTGTAAAGCACTTTAAACCCTGTTTTGAAAAGTGCTGTAAAAATAAATTATTATTATTATTATTTTTTTTTTTTCTCTTCTTTTTAGACTTTTATTAATTTATTATCATAATTATTTTTATTCTATTTTATATCTCATTTTTTGTTTAACTTAAAAACACATAAAAATATGTTTATTGCAGGGGTTCCCAAAATATAGGTCAAAGACTTGTGACCCCCACTGTCCCTTGAAGTGATTAAATGTTTGTTTATTTATTAGTTTATTTGACAGGGGCCATGCAAAACAAAAACTGTCAAGCCAGAGTTAGCTATAAGCTAATTTTCATCTGTGGTCCCTGGGCAGGAAGATGTTAACAAATGTACAATACAAATGATCAAAAACATACTAGCATTTAAAACAATACATAGACTACTCAACACAGTCCATCAATAATAACGACACATTTAAAATTACATTTCATTGTCTCTAGTTTGATGCATTCAGATGAGCACATGCTTGTTTTTCATTGAGCCATAATTTTAGTTTACTTTAAAAAACACTGAGGCTTGTACAGTCTCTAATGTGAGTTGGGATTGAGTTCCATTTTCCTGCTGCTCTGACTGATAATGCAGACTGTCCAAATGCAGTCTTCCTACGTTTAGCTGAACAGTCTCCTCTTGCTGATGCCCTGGTCTCCCTAAGATTGTTCCTGCAGAGTAACACACAGTGTTTAAGTGGTGGTGGGGCCTGAACATTTATTACTTTATTCATTTAAATGTTGCCTCATACTTAATTTACTTCAACTTCAAAATTATTTTGCCTACATAATTAACTGTTAGCTAACCCTAACCCTAACTTTAGGAGTCATCTTGCAACAATGAAAGGCTAAAACTAATGAAATGTACTTATTTGCAGGGTTTTATTTAAACAGTAACTACATTTTTGTCTATATTTTACAATAATGAGTAAAATAAGCACATTTAGATTACTCAAAAAAACCTAAAAAAATCTGTAAGACATCTCGCCACCCTCCATTGGCGTCTCGCAATCACTCAGGGGGTCTTAACCCACACTTTGGGAAACCCTGATATATTGGACCTGTATTGTAAAGTTTGTGTTTTTCTTATAGAAACAAATCTTGGTAGATAAAAAAAAGGCTATCTAAGGTTCTAGCTAATTAATAGTTCCTGAAATAAACATCAAAAAGGGAAATAGGATTTCTAGTTCTCCATAACTGCCTACTAACAACTCTCTTCTTATATCATCCCACCTCATCCTTTGAAGGCATGACTGTGAGATAACAAAACACAAATAATCATACTAATAAACTACAATAAAAAACAATATATAACTAACTGTCTTAGTATCTCTCTTAATGACATACTGCCCCCTAGTGTCCATTAGGAGGAAGGAACACACTGTCCACTCACATCCACTCATTCTTCTGTTATTCTGGAGAAACTACAGAAAAGGTGTTCATGACAACGAGCGTGATGACGTCACGTCACGTAGCCCGTTGATAAACTGCAGTAGTTGATAAATGTTGAGAGAAGTTTTGCAGGAAGGTTTGCAGTTTATAATTCATTGGGAAAGTTTCATCAAATATTATAAACTGTTGGTGCTTTTTTTCCTTTTATTAATTTTAAAGACTTGAGGTCAAATTGAAATGAATTCCAAAAATAGATAAAATTGGGGGATGACTTTAAAAGTCTATTTTTGTGTATAAAGATTTTTTCTAAGGTTCAGACATTTTTGCTGTTTAAAGTTATACCAAACGTCACATCGTCTCTGGAGACAGAAGGTGGAAGTGAATCCATTTGTGGATTTCAACCCCGAACGCATGAATCACATTGCATGAAAAAAATACATGGTCCGTGGTTTTTACGTCATTTTTGTAAAATGGTTTTTGGGGGTATAGGGAGTTTGAGATATGAGGATCTTAGTTTCACGATGGAATTTTCATCAAATTTATGTAATATGTCATTTTTGTTTTGTTTTCCTGGGAATGATTTTTCAGTAAAAAAAAAAAAAAAATCTTATGTAGGAATTATTACACTTTTTATCCCAGATTAAATTGGCCACGGTTACATGATGTTTTTTAATTCTGAATTAATAATTCCGAATTAAATAATTCTGAATTAAAGTTTTCTCCTTCGTGTTTACATGGAAATAGTAATTCCAAATTGAGGTTTACATGGAAAACACGTTTAATTGTTTTTATTCAATTCCTCTTAACGTCTGGGGGTTGGGAAGGGTTCTGATTGGACAGGGGCGGGCGTGACGTAATTAAGTTTACCGGAAGAAAACAGACTCCAGTTCCTGCTTCTTTCATTTTCGGTTACAACATGGAAGACCACACAATAAGTTCAAATTTCGCTTTGATTTTGACTATAGTTTTTAAAAAGCAGCTTGACACAAACATACTGCTTCACTTTTGTCAGCTGAGGAGGAGAAGAGAGATAGAGGACCAGAGAAGGGAGGCGGATGACTGTACTTTGGCGAATCAAAGCAGTTAGAGCAACGGCTGCTCTACCTCAGCCTGGAATATGTGCCCACCAGCGAAGAGTATGTGCGTCATCGCGACAGGACAAGGGAACGAGCATGCTCAGAACGACCGGAATTAATTTAAAGCGGAATGAACGTATACATGATCGAGGAATTGTTTAATTCGGATTTAAAATCAGAATAAACCAGACACTTACATCGGATTTAAGTTTAATTCGGAATTATCATTTTCATTCGGAATTAGGTGTTTACATGGTAATTTTTAATCTTTTTAAAGAGGATTTAATCTTAATTTAGAATTAAAAGTCTCATGTAAACGTAGCCATTGTCTTGGATTGAAAGTGGAGCCAGTGGCGGTTGGATAGTCTGATGTGCCGTTATATTTTTCATCAGAAAGACAAATTCTTGAGGAATCGCTTTTTTTAGTAGTTTATCAAAATCTGCTTTCAATGGGTTAAAGTTGTGTTTAGTGCAGAATTTTTCATAATCCAAAGTATTACCATCGTCATCCATAAAGTCCACCACGGACCAGATACTTCTCCTAAACCAGGGGTCAGCAACCTGCGGCTCTTTCATCTTTATGCTGTGGCTCCTTGTGGCTTTGGAAAATTAATTATGAGTAATCAAGTTAAGTGTATTCTATTTCTGTTCTTTAGTTTTAATTGTAATTCTAAATTTGAAGATTATTCTGAACTTGTAACATTAAAGCTCCTGTGAGGAACTTTCTGTTTGTGTTGACTTTGGTGCCCCCTTGTGGACTAAGTGATCTTGCTTATTTTGTCCTGTACATGTGTAAATTATGTTATCTCCTCCTGCTTTCAACTAACAGTCAACTATTTCACTCATTAAGAACATTTAATGCAGAAAAGGTTTTTTTCTTGACGTGCTGTCAATTACCTCATCTGACACCTACCCTCTCACAGCGATTTCAGGCTTTAAAATAACAAAACAGAAATGATCAATACCTTTTCTAAACAATCTTCTTTGCTTTTCTAGGTCATTAAGAGGCATCATTGTTCATTTCAGTCCATTTCATGACCACTCAAAAACTCCTCACAGGAGCTTTAAAATAAAAAGCAGCTTTATTTGTTTAATTTTTTGCTGATCAAAATATGCATCACTATCTTCGAAATTCCCGCTGGTGGGTCTCCCACATCGGCACTTACACTTTGCAAATTTATATTTTATTTTGTTCAGTGAAAAAGTGCGCTTTTAAAAATAAAAAATTCAATTAAGGTCTTTTATACAGTCTATGATTTAGGCCAACACTCTGCTACATGCTCTGGTTAACGAAGGATGACGGCACACAGCTTTTTTGTTTTTCATATGGATAATTTAAGTTTGGCTTTTTATGACATAAACCTTCCCAGTGGGTTTTTTCCCCCCAGAGTTTAAAATGTTTTCCTTGCATACAGAAATGTCATTTTCCCTGTAGCACTTCATTGATTTCATAAGCAACACACTATAGTTTTTTATACATAGCATAAAGATAGAAAAACAATATATGCACTGTTATCTTCTATATAGATGTCAAAAAGGTTTTGCAGCTCCCGGTGTTTTCTTTAATGTGGAAACCGGGTCCAAATGGCTCTTTGAGTGTTACAGGTTGCTGACCCCTGTCCTAAACCAATCTTCAAAAAATAAAGATTTGTTTCTGTACAGCATATATCTATTACTATTATTAAATTACTATTTATTAATTTATTATTTTTTATTCATTGTTTATCTTATTTTTGATTTTGATTTGTTCTTATGTTAAGTCCAGAACTTATTAAATACACTTTAAGACATTGTCATTCATTTTATTATTTCATAATGATGTAATGTTAATTATTGTCATGGCAGCTGTTTCCATATTTTGTATTATTATTTTTTTACATTTGTACATTTGCAAGAGATGTGTCTCTAAAACAGATATTTTGGTCAATGCGCATAATATTAAAAATTTAAATTTGAACTGTATTTAAATTCAGTCTGTCCCACAATGCTTTGCGAACCAGTTCGCTGACGTCTCATAGAAAGTGAACACAGGCGAACTCACTTCGCTTTCATACCCATACGCGCTCTGACTTTAGCTACAAAGTTATGCTAGGATTAGCTGGCCCGTTATCAATCACAGGAGGACGAGTAACCTGTCAAACACCACTTTAGCAGAGCCAACTCAGATTATAAATGTTAGTATTAGTATAGACTAAGTCATCCTCTAGCACTGAGCGTGCACACTGTGAGGAACGTTAACTGTTAAAGTTAGCTACCGTTAGCTTAAAACCCCTCACATCGGGTTTAGCTGAAGTTACTAAGCGAACATATAATGGAGCCCTGGTGGTTTCCAACGTTAAGAATCATTACCTTGAATCAGCCAGTGGTCCTGTCCTCATGTCGTGACAAAATCCTTGACGGTTATGGAGACTTCTTTCAATTCTGCTTTCAGTTACCTGCGGTTACCAGGCGTAGTTGGCACCTGGGCTGTCAGGCGAAGCAGGTTCGTTTAGTCAAGCAGACAAAAATAACACTGACCACGAGAAGCAGACCGGAAGTACCTAATTCTGACCTCCAGAATAAAAAAACCCAAAAAATGTTTAAAAAAAGAGGAACAATGTTCAGAGAACTAGCTGAAATATTGACACTTTTAAGGCTATTTTTTTTTTAAATGAAAAGCCTTAATCTTCCAAATAGTATGTTTGATATTAGATTAGATTTAGATTAGAACTTTATTTGTATAGCACTTGGGGTTCTTCTTCTACGGTGATGGCCAGGTGAATTCCTTAAAGAGCCGATATAAAATATGTAATATAAAAATATAAAACATATATATATATATCATCCACTTTACAACTTCTTTGTGGACCAGAGAAACAGCAGCAATGGACGGCTCTTCTATCTGCGTTGCAGGACTGAGAGATACAGAAAATCTTTCATCCCTGCAGCCATTAGGCTTCATAACTCTCTAGCCAATGGGAGATGAGCTGACAAACACCTGAATTACTTGTTTTATGTTTTATGTGATTTTTATAATTCTATCTGCCAGACAGCTGAATTTCCCATCCTTTGGGGATGAATAAAGTACATTCTTCTTCTTCTTCTTCTTCTTCTTCTTCTTCTTCTTCTTCTTCTTCTTCTTCTTCTTCTTCTTCTTCTTCTTCTTCTTCTTCTTCTTCTTCTTCTTCTTCTTCTCCTTCTTCTATAAAGACACACATGAATATATATATATGCATACATGTACACATGTACACAGACACATGTACATACATATATATATACATCCTACAATTGAGGTCATAAAAATTAGGAAATCCCCTGTAAAGGGAGGATGCTACCGTTTGTTATTTTAAGAGCTTGCTAAAATTAAAAAGTTTGGTTTGATTTTGCAATCTAAGAATTTAACAATTCAATTGCTCTTGGAACAAAAGAGTTCTTGTAAACCTTCTTTGTGACTCGTGGCAGTCTAAAACGCTGACCTGGGAGCAGTTCAAAATGGTAGTGCAAAGGATGGGATGGGTCACCTGTGATGTTCAGGGACTTCTTCCTACTAATCTGTGCATCTCTATCGCTGAGTGGAACCTGTGGTTGCCCTGTAATCTTGCTGTATTAACCACTCTTGTCAATTTACCGCTACAATTGACACTCAGTCAAAGACACGTGAAGGCCTGCAAAATGTTAGGTGTTGATTAACCGATTTTGACATTTTTAACATTTACATTATGCTATTTAAGCTGGCCTTAATACTTTAAGATGCAAAAAATGTCTTGTACCTTTTATGTCCACTACATGTATTTAATATATAAGATCGGTGGTTATTTGGTGCAATTCAGTTTTGTTGTACACACACGAGAAACAGGCTAGGTAATAAAAATGAATGAATAAAATATGATTTCTTAACAGTAAATACTGAACTACCTCATTCAGCCACATTATTGAAATGTCTAAAATTAATGCATCATTAATAAAAAGTCAAATAACAAAATGTACCCATTGATTTGACACTTATGAGGGGTCATGATTACATTATTTTTTATTCTACATTTTGCCAATACTCCTATTTTCTTCTACTCAAGTTACCATTTGAAAATCAGACTTCTCTTAACAACACATTTATGCACTGGGCTGTTTTTATTTACAATGAGTAGCTGCACATTGTGTGCCTCTATATGGCAGGGGCGTCAAACTCATTTCAGTTCAGGGGCCACATACAGCCCAAGTTGATCTGATGTGGGCCGGACCAGTAAAATCATAACATAATAACCTATAAATAACAAGAACTCTAAATGTTTCCCTTTGTTTTAGTGCAAAAAAGTACACATACATTCTGTAAATGTTCACATTTAATGAACTGTCTTTCTACAAAAACAGCTGTTGTATTTTTTGCCATGATTAGTCTCATAGTGGGCAGAATATTTGACTCTTTAAGCCCTGAAACCTGCTGCGAACACACCAAACACAGGTTACACATTCACCTGACACAGAGTGTAATGTTTACTGCAACAGAACAGATTATCCTAAGATTTACTTTACTAAGGTAAAGTTGATTATTCTGGACCCCTCAGCTCCAGCATGAACAGTTGTCTTGCTGGACAGTGTTGTATGCAGGGGTGTAGTGCTAGTGCTAGTAGTTAGTGGATCATCTTATAGTGCTCTAAAAAGTCTTTATGAATCTCAACCGGATTATGCAAACGGCAAGTCATCTATTTTCTCACTTTGAGGAAAAAAGGGCCGTTCAGGTGCGCTCCATTAGCACTCTGATTTAATGCGACCCCCAGAGGACACATTTGAAGTATTAGTTACTTTTATTGAAAAATTGCAGTTAACGTCTTCTCTGTAATTTTTTCACTTTGCAAAGTCGTTCTGCGGGCCGGATTGGCACCTCTGGCGGGACGGTTTTGGCCCGCGGGCCACAAGTTTGACACCCCTGCTCTAGGGTCCTGAAAGCCAGTCAGAGCAGATCTGCATCTATTATAACTACACAGAGAAATGTATTGCATATAGACTAAACCCAGACCAAAAATGAACAGAAAAGTAGAACCTCCCTGTGGAACAGCAAAGGAAGATATTATACACCCCATGGTGATAATTCCTGTCAAGCATTTATTTTGTAGGACTTCACCGGAAGTGGTATTACCACAGTCGTTCAAGCTGTGGACCACTTCACACAGCGATACAAAAGACCTGCAGGAAATTTCTCACACGTAAAAGTGTGTGAGCACTTTGAGGCATCGTCGGACGTCCAGGGGAGACAGGAACTCTCTAATTACTAAGACAGGGTGGATGTGCAGGCTTTGTTTGTCAGGACCAACAGCAATGCATTCTTTGTAAAATCAGAGCTCATCCATCCATCCATCGTAAAGGCTATGGAGCCAGCTTAAGTAAGGACTCTGTAATGATGTTTCTGAGCAGCATCATGCAGCACAGTAACCACACAGCTGTAGCAAAAGTGACAGCTTTTTCTCTGAGCTGCAGCCCCCATAATACCCTGCTATTTTGTAACTGTGCTGCATTGCAGGGATGTTTCCCCCCACACTCATAGCTGTGGTTGCATAAGAACTGAAGGCATGATAGTGGTTTGGAGGGGACCATAAGAGGGAGGATGAGGAGGAGGCCAGGGTGGGATTCGCCACAAGACATAAAGAAAAAGTTGTGTAAAAGTTAGAGGAAGGGCTGAGGTGGAGAGTGGAGCAGAAAGAAGGCAAGAGCGGGGCAGATAGCAGAGGACTGACAGATTGATTGTTAGGAGGCTGAGTTTGGGGAGGAGGGGAGTGAGTCACTGCAAGGAGGAATGTGAGTATGTGTGTGTGTGTGACGCAGTAGGACGTGCACTGAGACTGAAATGCACTTACTTTATCCCCCTTCTGCTCCTCTCCTCCTTTCACTCAGCTCTGAGATTTTACAAAAGCACTTTTATACCTCACTGCGTGTGTGTGTTCGTATGTGAGTGTCCAGAGGGAAATGCAGGGAAACAGTGAAGCATGGTGGGGTCTGGTGCTTTGTGTAGCAGCTTTTAACAGTGATGCTGTACTGCAGGACTGGCTGCTCAGCAACATGACACAACAGCTCTCATTCAGACAAATTAAGGATTTCTCATGCAACAAAACTCTGTTAATGAACCACGTCTCACTTTGATTTGCATTCATTATCAGATGTTTTATAATCCCACGCTAAGTCAAGTAAGATATGACAAGTTTTGTGTCTCTTGAGGTTTTATAAGAAGCTCCAAGATTTATAATTTCTCTTGAACAGCCTCAATTCTTCCAGATCGTGCATCTATGCAGCACCTAGTGTTATGATGAAATGTTCCTGCACCCCCTCACTTTGCATCTGTGCTCACATGATGCAGAATGCCCACAAGGCGTCTCTCTCTCTCTCTCTCTCTCTCTCTCTCTCTCTCTCTCTCTCTCTCTCTCTCTCTCTCTCTCTCTCTCTCTCTCTCTCTCTCTCTCTCTCTCCTTCTGTTACATTCACACCTGGATGTTACAGCAGCATGAAGAATCCCCCAGTTGTACTTTTTCATTTTTACAGGCCCGGTTTGGATGCAGAGAGCAGCTTATCTCAGCAGCTGTGTGAGATAGCAGGCGGCAGGAGCACAGGATTTCCCTGCCTGAACAAATACACAACAGCAAACAAGCACACCAGATAAACATTCCCTCTCTAAAATCACAGATCATGAGTTGTTCACCCCGTGCAGAGAGGCTCTCTTTTGCTCTCTTTTTAATGTTCTGCCCTTTCCTCTTTCCTTCAGCCACCTGTCTTTAACACTGCTTCTGTTGCATTATCGATCAGGAGGCAATCAGAGCCAGACTCACTGCGAGGAAATGCCAATAAAACACTGAAGTCTCTTTTTACCTCTTTTTCAAAGACTGACTGGTGATTTTGTCCCTTCCTCCTGCATCTCATTGGTCCAGAAAAACGTCAGGAGGTTATCTTTTATGTCCAGTAATATCACAGCTGCAGAGGTTTTTCTTTCTTCTCAGCTGACACTTACACCATATCCATTATCACATTTATCCCCAGCTGGGTCATCTCAATAACTCTAAGAGGGGAGTGTTTCAGCTCCCCGTTGAGACCCTGGCCTAGAATGGGCTGAGACTGTTCATCAGATAAAATCTGGAAGTTTATTGATCCCTCAGGGGAACCATTTTTTAAATTGCACCATGCTAAAGAGTGATTTATGGTACATGTGGATCTTTCCCTTCTCTCTTGCCTGCAGTATTTGGGTGGAGGCTTCAACAGCCCCTGGTATGAGGGAGGTTTTGTCACAGATCCAGGCAGCCTGGTTTGGATGTTTCAGATTAGAAAGCATTCATTCTGTTAAAAATACCTGATGATTATTTAAGAGTGACAGTTTCAAAAAACGCATCCCTCACAACTTCAACCTACATGCAATCAACGAAATATAAGCTTTATTCCTGTCCTGTTGTTGTTTTGTAGTCTGGTGTTACTTCATTAGTGCGAAGAGAGACTGAAAGCTAATAAGGAATCAAAGCACGACGATGTCCAGCAGTCATTTCTGGTTCATTGATCAAACTGGGGCAGTTTCAAAGACATGAAAGTGAGCTAAAATAAGCATTCAAACAGATTCTCAGACCCTGTTTCACTTCTTCATCAGACTTGTTACAAAAACAACATCTTATTTCAAGTCCTCATTCAGTGGTTCAAGTTTCTGTTCTCCAAAGCTACAGCAAAACACCATGATTTATAACTCACCACATACAACATGAAACACCCTCGTCCAGAGAACCCCCTCCTCCCGCAGGAGCCAGCTGTACCTCTCACACGCTGTATACAAAGATCTGCTGCAAAGAGATGACAGTCCCCATGTTGTCCACAGAGGGGCAGCAGTGTAACCAGGATGCTGCTCTCCACTACCATCACTGCAATGCAAGCCAAGGTCTCTTTCAAGGGCACGCATCATATCTGCAAAGTCACATGTAAAGCAGGGAGAGGCTGCATGGGCGTTTTCAGCCGGCCCAAACAAAGAGTTACAGGACGGGGTCTGAAAAAGCTTTTAGGTCTAGACTTCCTTTGCATAAATCTGACACTGACACTCTCACACCAGGTCACACTCTGCTGCGGTTTCAAATATATGGAGTTAAACTTTTAATGAGTGGACAAACACTGAGTGTGCACAGAGAAGTTTAACAAAAGGATGTTTAGGAAGATGACTAAATTGTGACACATTGGTTTAAGGATTTAATTCAGCATGATTAAGACATTCATGCTGTTATAATAATGATGCACAGTTTCTAAGGTGCATATTGTGTTGTACTGAGAGTGAGCAGAGGAGCTGTCATAACTCTGCCTCAGTCTTACCTTTTTATAACCATCAAATATGCATGGACCCTCTGAGTGTACACATAATGTATTCACTGATTTCCACTGCACTGAAAAGCACTATCAGCACTTTGTGTGTGAGTGTGAGTGTATGTGTGAGTGTGTGTGTGTGTATGTCTCCCTGACAAGACACAAACATAATCAATAAACACTGATTCACGGTCGGCTGGAGGAAGGCAGTAACAAAGGACAGCGGGAGAAGTCTGGTGTTGGCATGTTCTGTTTATCTCTCAACCAAAACAGAAACAAACACAGGAAATAAATCATTTAATGTTTTCTTCAGAATATATTCTGCTGTACTCAAAATTAATGTTTTAAACAGAAGCATGAATGGTGTTGGTGAAAGTGATTTTAGACCCTTCAGCTTCCTGTTTCTATTGGTCTATATGTGGCTGTGGAGACCGATTGACGTGCAAAGACCTGAGGAAGTGGCTTTTTCATTCATTCATTTAACCACAACGCTTGACCTTCTGTTATCCCCAGCAGTGGGGGAAGTATATGTTAATATCCTTGATGTGGAAGCAGGGTGACCGCAATTTAGAAATACTTCATTGCAAGAAAGAGTCGCCTTCAAAGCCTTTAAAGGGGACAGATTATACCTTTTTATTTGGTGGTCAACGTGAAGCTTTTGTGCTGTGCATTGTGCAAAACGTAAAACAATCAAGCACTGGAGGAGGTTTTGGACCTTGAACAGTCAGTTTTGGCTCTGAAGGTGTGGCCCTCTTAAGAAGCCATGGCAAGTAAAGGGAGAGACGCTGAAATAACACTTAAAGCTAGGGTTGGTCGTCTCAGAAAAATAGCATGAATTTAAATGTAGCATTTCCTCAGGACTCCATCTAACCCCTCACCCCCTCACTTTGGAGCTCCTCCAAAATGACGCCCCGCTCACATGCACGAGCGCTGCTGATTCAGGATCATATGATGGTGACTGATTCAAAACTGGTCCTCAGCACATGGTTTGTGTTTTGCACTACGTCAACTCATGTCTCACTCAGCTGTAAGAAAACACCAAAACATTCTCATAGTGAAAGTTAAAAACACAAACAAACAGGAAATGTACGCTTTGCAAGAGGCGGGCAGAACGGCAGGACAGGATTTGATTGGTTTCATCATTTGTCTCCTGATGGCAGGGATTGGTTGGTGTTTTCCCAGGTTTACTCCGGCTGTAGATCTTTTTTTTTACCTCTCTTTTAAGAACACATTATGTATTGATTGCCATCGGGACATAAAGATCATTTTAACCAGTATAACAAAAAGTGGATCTAAATCTGACTACCAACCCCAGCTTTAAAGTGACGCAACACACATAATACTGAGGAAGAGATGTGATAAGAATATGAGTTGAATCAGTAGTGTAAGTGAGGGTGTGTGGAGAGTGTAGTGCACAGGTGTTGAAGGAAAAAGAGGAGAGAGAAAGAGGAGAGAGTGCATGAAGGGAGGCGTCCTAAAAGGGCCAAGGTGGAAGCTTTTGTAATGACAGGGAGCTCGGGGACCATGTGCATCCTGTCACTGCCACAGCTCAGGTGAGGGTGCAGGCATATAGCAGATCCCGAATCCCGATCAGATTGTGTGCTACTCCAGATACCCAACATGTGCAGATATACAAAAAAATTGGGTTTTCTTAATATATCCCCTTGTAGAAGTTGAAGGCAAACTACAAAAAGAGCCTCTAAATTGCAGGGAGTGTTGCTTCAGACTCAGGTTATAGTAATCACTTCTATGTAGAGCCTCATTCCATGTTGTTTATCATAAAGATTTGAATTAATACTCTACTCTCATAAAAAAAACTAACATTTAAAGAGGTCTTATTATGAAAAAACACTTTATTTCTGCGCGTATACTTCAGTATCTGGAGTCGTATACACACACTCTGCATGCTCAGCTCAGAATCTGCATGCACAAAGCATACTGAGCTAATGATATTGATGTATTGATATCCTGGTTCAAACACGCCCATAGAGCTCTGGAGCTCTCTGCAGCTGCTCTCTCATCCAGGCAGAGCTCAGATCTGTGCACATGTGGATGATCTAGTTTGGTGGGGGGACTTGAACAGATTTAAAGAAGGTTTATTTTTAGGTTATTCAAGAGGAAGAGTCAGTTTGATCACGCCAATCCTGAAAACTGCGGCGCAATAAACACCAACTCACAGCAGACCGTAAATGTTACTGTTGCACAGTGTGGCTGCTGGCACTGGTGTTTGTGAATTAGATGAGGGTTTTTGTATTGAAGAGGGCCTTTTCTGCCCCACATGAATGGCTCATCTAAATATGAGCAAACAGCACTGGAGCACAGAGATGCTATTTGCTCTGTGTAGCACAGTTTGGGGTGCATTTAACCCATTTAAACAGTCTTTTTGTGTCATTTATACAGGTCTGACAGATGCAAAAAGCTGTGCAATCATTTCATGACTGCAGCCCTCTGTGAGCTATAATGATCCAAGCTCTCACATTAACACAAAGTCTGCATCTGCACAAGTTAGACATTTTTACTTTATTTAGATAAATGTCAAATAAAAGACATCTGATGGATTACAGAGAAGTGTGAAAGTCAAGTCAAGCTTTATTTATATAGCACATTTAAAGAAACAACCGTGGTTGGCTTAGTGCTGTACAAGCTTAAAAAAACACAATCAGTAAAAAACAAATAGTAATTAAAAAGAATAGATGTTAAAAACACAATAGAAAACACAAGAAAAAGCCACAAAAGATAAAAGCAAAATAAAATGTTGCATGTCAAAAGCCAAAGCAAATAGATGCATTTTAAGTCATGATTTGAAATTCTCAATGTTTTGAGCATGTCTTATATTCAGAAGCAGACTGTTCCCCAGTGAAAGCCTTAATAACACTCACACTTACATCTCTAGTTTCTCCTTAGAACACATTTGCTCAAACTTTAATGTCTGTTTCTCTTCAGCAACCAACAGAGCTGAGGGCGGGATGTACAAGCTCATATCACACTTAAAAAATGCCCCCTCAGGTCTTTCATGCAACCACACTTCTCACCATCATTGACAGGGATTAAAAGATGAGGAGAGAGATGTGACTGTAGTTCATTTCTGTACATGTTTGTGTGAAATAAATGCTCATCAAAGAGATAAACATGCATCTCTGGGACATCATTCTGTGAGTTCAGCAGGGAAAACCTCAAACACGTCATCTTGCTTGCTCACCTTCTCTCTCTGTTATGCCTTATGGCAATGCACATATGGGGAAATTGCACACACACACACACACATACACACACAAATACATATGCACATGCCACACACTGGCACACCCTCTCTCATTGGACTCGAGCCATGGGTGGTTACTGCAAAACTGCTCTGTCAGCGCAATCTGTATCACCATAGGCGGTAGAAAAAGAGAGAAAGAGAGATAGGCTATTAGAGATATGGAATTAGGTGACTGACATATAGAATAAAAGCAGCAGAATGACTGCAGCTCATAAAACCACTAACTATGACCTGTGCAGTATTGATCACTGCACCTAGCTCTGCTTCAACCTGCATGACTACCACACCAAGTGCACACGCTCATACCGTTATCTGCAGCCAGTCCCTGTCCTCAGGATGCAGCTTCTCCCTCACTGTTATTTCAAAATCCTGCAGCTGAGTCAGCCAAAGCAGGTCGAAACAATCGATTGTCTTCTACATATTATCTCCATACAGTCGTAGCTTGTTCTTCTACTCCTCCTGCACGGTGGTGTTTTGTTTGGGAAAGTGCTCTCCAAAGATATTTAACACATCATTAATGTGACTCTCAGGAACATTGGTGCTATTACGGCTAGTTTATCCCGCCAAGTTAGACAACAGAGAGTTTTCTAATTTAAGGAACCCCGCTTTCAGCCAAACACTGCCGGCAATTAATTAGGACGACTTCACACACCAGCAAAAACACACACACACACACACACACACACACACACACACACACACACACACACACACACACACACACACACACACATACATAAACACTTCCTCTGTCTCTTCTCTGTCTCACTTGTTGGCTCTCTCTTTGATCCTCTCATGCTCCTACGTGGACACACATATATTCATATACATAAATGCATAAGCAAAAGTGCACACACAAAAGTGGAGGCGCTCTGAGAGCTACACGGGGGTGATGAGTCTCATATCTCATGCATCACTCTCCACGCTGGCTCCTCTTCGTCCCCTCGTGCTCTGTACTCACCTGGAGCGGGAGTAGTGTGTTCAGTTCTGCAGTCACTTCTGCATTTTTACTCTGATTCTGTTTCAAACAGATTCCAGGCTGGACTCTTCAAATGTGCTAAATCCCCCCCCTCCTGCTAAAAAAAAAGGAGATATCTGTGGGCTGAATTCCCCTCGGATTTGTCTCCATTGAATAGATATGAAACGATTTGATTTGTGTTGAAAAGCTTGAAGTCGTTTTGTCTTTTGCTGCCAAGCTTGCAGTTACTCGACAGAAAAAAACAGAGACAACACCCACTCTCATACAGGTCAGCTTGACTATCAACAAAACCTGCTAGAAACATCAGATGTGCTTTTCTTCCAACACATTTAGCATTATGATTATGATTATAAATGTTTGCTTTCCTCTGAAAGAAACACGGACCACCTTTTATCCTGTGTTGAAACGATTGCAGTGCAGCGTGAGTTGCAGTCACCTCAGCTTGTCTGCCTCAAAGCAACATCTGTTTGGACAGGCACGACCTGTCAGAGGTGTTCTGCAGGAAACTGCCCCCAGTACTGTTTGTGTCTCCAGGTGAACACGACACTTTGGTCCTGATCCAGCTCTCGATACTTCCTGTATTTGTCCCTGGTGGTGGCAGGATGAGTAGGCAAAACAGGTCTTTGATGATAACGGTAATATAAGCATTCACAGCACTCTTTCAGTGTGTGTCTTTGAACACAAGCAGACAGCTCTCTGTAGAAATGTGAATGTGATACTGAAGATCTGAATCAGTTAGGTTAAACTCGATGTGGTGTAACATTCTTCATCATTATTGATGCACATGCAACAATGATGGATGGCCTACTTAACTGTCACCTGACAGCTACACAGTTCATCATTGCAAAGAGTAATGTTGGCATGTTTTTCTCAGGATGAGTGCATACGAGAGATATGATCATAATTGATCACTCAAGACATGTATAGAGATTTAGTTTTTTGCAGTTGTCTGTGTTGTGTAGGAGAGGTCCTATATTAAGAACTAGGCCTCTGTATGTGAGGTTTGCACGCCAAACTGAAGCCCAGAGGGAAAACAATCCATATGCATTCTAACTGGGTGATAACAGGACCTTGTTCTCCATGCATTTTCTAACAAAGTTGTTTTTAAATTTGTGATCCATAGTCTGATTATCAATCAATCAATCTTTATTTATATAGCGCCAAATCACAACAAACGTTATCTCAAGACACTTTTACAAACAGAGCAGGTCTAGACCACTCTATGTCAAATTATGAACAGAGACCCAACTTCAAGACAGGGTAAGACTCAGTCTGACCCCACCTTAATCCACCATGAGCATTGCACATCGCAGTATTTAGCTAGTTACAGTGGTGAGGAAAAATCTTCCTTTTAACAGGCAGAAACCTCGAGCAGGACCAGACTCATGTTAGACAGCCATCATGCCTCGACCGAGTTGGGTCTGGAAAGACAGATAGAGGGGAGTAAGAGAGAGAAGTGATAGTGATGATAGTGATGTCCAGCACGTCCGTATCAGCTGGAGTCCAGATTGTCTGTATCAGGAGGACGTCTACGGCAGCTGAGAGGAATCTACGAGACAAGGGAGCTCAGGGACTCCAGAAAGGTCTATGGTTAGTAACTTTAATGGGACAGGCAGAGTTAAAGTAAGTGATGAGGGGGTTGGGGGGAAGGGGGTGAGCTAGGATCCCAGCGTGTCAGTGTGCCAGTTCCCCCGGCAGTCTAGGCCTATAGCAGCATGACAAAAGCTGGTCCAAGCCTGATCCAGCTCTAACTATAAGCTTTGTCAAAAAGGAAAGTTTGAAGCCTACTCTTAAAAGTAGAGAGGGTGTCTGCCTCCTGGACCCTGACTGGTAGATGATTCCAAAGGAGAGGGGCCTGATAACTGAAGGTTCTACCTCCCATACTACTTTTAGAGATTTTAGGTACAACTAGCAAGCATGCATGTTGGGAGCGTAGAGTTCTAGAGGGGTAATAGGGCACTATGAGCTCTTTAAGATACGAGGGTGCCTGATTTTTAAGGGCTTTGTAGGTTAAAAGAAGGATTTTTAATTCTATTCTACATTTTATTGGGAGCCAGTGTAGAGAAGCTAGCACATGTAAATTATTGAAACTGATAAAATCAGGGTTGTAAATTATTGTCAGGTGTATATCATCTGATGTGTGTTTTTTTTTAACATCTTTTTATTTGGGACACAACCAGAGCAAAATACAATGATGTAAATTTGAAATACACAATGCCCGTCTTTGTTTCCCTCTAACCAAAGAATGAACATTGTCTCTGCATTCAAAGGAAATTCTAATAAATCAATTTCCCTCTGTAAAATAATCAGATACATTGTTCTAAATAGAGTAGTTAACAAATAAGTTAATGACAATGGAACTGATGCAATAAACAAACAAAAAATACATTAAATTTAGAAAGAAAACAGAAGGAAAAAAAGAAGAGAGAGAGAGAGAGAGAGAGAGAGAGAGAGGGGGGGGGGGGTGGTCTAGGTTAGAAGAAAGACTGGCAATGAGTGAAAATAATTAAGAAAACATTCAATTTTTTTTAATTGTTAGAACTGCCTTTCACTGTTAGACTTATCTTCTCCAATTTGAGAAATGACATAACGTCATTAAGCCACAGTGATAGAGAAGGATGAAAAGAAGAATTTCCAGAGGAGTAGGATTCGACACCTTGCTGAAAGAGAAGTAAAAGCCAATACCTGAGATTGAAGGAATTAAGTTGAACTTGATCAAGTGAGATTCCAAATATAAGGGAATGTAAGGGAAGGATAACATGGATACAGTGAAGAGGCATAATGTCTAATTTGAAAATAAAGAAATGAATGGGATTCTGATGTGTTTTTAATTATTTCTCTTAATTTTCTAACAAAGTTGTTATTAAATTTGTGATCCATAGTCTGATTATGTAAATTATTGAAACTGATAAAATCAGGGTTGTAAATTATTGTCAGGTGTATATCATCTGATGTGTGTTTTTTTAACATCTTTTTATTTGGGACACAACCAGAGCAAAATACAATGATGTTAATTTGAAATACACAATGCCCGTCTTTGTTTCCCCCTAACCAAATAGTGAACATTGTCTCTGCATTCAAAGGAAATTACAATAAATCAATTTCCCTCTGTAAAATAATCAGATACATTGTTCTAAATAGAGTAGTTAACAAATAGGTAAATGGCAATGGTACTGATGCAATAAACAAACAAAAAATGAATTAAATTTAGAAAGAAAACAGAAGGAAAAAAAGAAGAGAGAAAGAGAGAGAGAGAGAGAGAGAGGGGGGGGGGGGTCTAGGTTAGAAGAAAGACTTGCAATGAGTGAAAATAATTAAGAAAACATTCAATTTTTTATTGTTAGAACTGCCTTTCACTGTTATGCTTATCTTCTCCAATTTGAGAAATGACATAACGTCATTAAGCCACAGTGATAGAGAAGGATGAAAAGAAGAATTTCCAGAGGAGTAGGATTCGACACCTCGCTGAAAGAGAAGTAAAAGCCAATACCTGAGATTGAAGGAATTAAGTTGAACTCGATCAAGTGAGATTCCAAATATAAGGGAATGTACGGGAAGGATAACATGGATACAGTGAAGAGGCATAATGTCTAATTTGAAAATAAAGAAATGAATGGGATCCTGATGTGTTTTTAATTATTTCTCTTAGTTTTCTTTAGTCCAGTTTAAGACCAAACTGCAACCTTTGATGCTGAAGAATGACACCAATGTGGAAGTGCAAAAAAACTGCTGTTCCTTGAGTTGCCACTTGAGGCTGGCCCCAAAAGCCTAATAGATCCCCATTGACTCCCATGTCAACATGATCATTTCTACAGCAGAAATAAACACGTATACAGCCTGGTGCAAAAATACCAGTCTGGATCTGAATATCCCATGTCTCTGTTCGTACACACTTGATGAAAGTTATTTAAACAGCTCATCCATTTAAAAGTTATAAAAGTTACAGGTTTTGCATAATTAGGCATCATTTGGGGGTGTGGCTTGTGTGGCCTGGTGTGGTGGGCATGCTGATAAAAGCTTAAAGCCTGCTGAAAACCTGCCTCTTTGCTTTTCTCTCGGGTGACTGAAAGTTAGGTTGAGTCAGCATTTACAACATGGTGACTGCTGTCACTGTCTTCTGAATCCAATGGGTGACTTCAATGAGACAAGGTTTATTGTACAGTCTCTGTTTATGTATCCCAAAGGAATAATACTGAGGGATGAAGGTGAATCTTCAGGTGTGGTTTGAGCTTTTTAATATGATTCTTTGTCGTCACTCAGATGGTCATCGGGACACGTTTTCTCTGTCCCATCTGTGGTACATTATTTTACAGCACAAGAGTTAACAACAGGTTTTATATGAACTATACTCAAAATCTGCTCAGAGAAACACAAGTGCATGCTCGTCCTGTCTGCTGTGCTACCTTTCTGCTGTGTTTGGATGTGTGGTGGGCGTAAATCCAGCTCCCACTGTCCTGTCACGTTCTCTTCTTCCCTGCATTGCTCTGTGACAGTTCTCCTGCACAAGCTTTCTAGGGCACGACGCACTCCGCTCTGGATGTTATCCAAGTGTTTTTGTACAGGCGAGTGGGGGGGCCCAGCCTCCTGCAGTATTTCATTCCTATTTCAGACAGGTACAGAGAGAGATACGGGGGGAAGTGAAGGCAGAGAGAGATTCTCAGTGTTCACATTCTGCAGTCAGGGTGTGTGGGCAACACAGTCCACCGGGGCACAGAGAAGACACCAAGTCCTCCCAGAGTCCGGAGTACCTGTCATGTTTTTCCATCGACAGACGGCACAATGATACCTGCCTCACTGTGACAGAGCTATGACTCAGTCTCTAAGCTGCACCTTTTCTTCGACCGGTTTCTAACTTGTGTATGTTTCAAACACAAGCAAACTCTGGAGGGTTTCCAGTTGTCACGCTGAGCTGCTTCCTCTTCCACTCCTTCAGGCCTGCTGTTGGACTTCAGGGAGCGAATAATCTTTGACACCACAATATGGCAGGCTCAGTAATAAGGCTGAGTGAAAACCATGTAACTTTTATTTAGGTGATTCTCCCATAACAGTAAATCTACTGTTTGAATTACAATCACATCCATAAACCTTGTCTGGATTAGCAACGACAGCTATCATGGTCTGTCCCAAGGTACTGAAGTAGACAGCGGTTCTTATGCAACAAATCAAACTGTACAGGAAGTATTGAAAGCAGGAAGTAATGTGTGCAAGTGCTTGATGAGGACTTTTTTTTTTTTACCGGAAAGTTTCCAGTAAATTTCTATGGGGAGTTAAACTGGAGAAATTTTGAAATATTCCAAATTGGGAACTTTCCTTGGGAATTAATGGGAATACATGGAAATGTATGGGAATTAATGGTAATTTATGGGAATTATTGGGAATTCATGGGAATTAATGGTAATTTATGGGAATTATTGGGAATTCATGGGAATTAATGGGAATTTATGGGAATTAATGGGAATTCATGGGAATTAACTGGGAATTTATGGAAATTAATGGGAATTTATGGGGATTCATGGGACTTTTATGGGAATTTATGAGAATTAACTGGGAATTTATGGAAATTTCTGTGAATTAACTGGGAATTGAGGGTAATTTAATGGAAACGCACCATATCCAAGCATAAATATTTGTTTTGTTATAAGCAGACATCCATCCAAAATAGAAATCATCTGTGCATGTGATGGAGGAATGCACAGTGCATGTAGGGGGCGTGGTCTCAATAGCCATGCAGTAAGCAGTGTGCTACATGTATGTGATTGAGGAATAGCAGAGATATTCAACTGTACTTGCATGAAATCTGGTTGTTTTAGTCAGGATTATGCTCAAATATATTTCCCCCAACTATATTTAAGTTCCCTATTAAGAGCCAACCTTCAATTTAGAAAACTCGGTTTATTCCCGTTAATTCCAATGGAAAATTTCCAATCCTGAAAATTTTCGGAATTTTGCAACCCTAAGAACTCCTGGCACTCACAAACACACAAAAAACAACAACATTAAAACAGAGAAATGGGAAGCAGAAGCGAATGCCTTTCACTTTGTATTTTAAACTTTTAGAGTCATTCATCTGTATAACTGGACTGAAGAAGCCAGAGAACCCAGAGGGAGCCTGCTTGGGAGCGCCCTGGATTGGTTCTCTTCCTATCTCTCTGACAGGAGTTTTTCTGTGTCACTTGGTCCATACATGTCTGAAACTGCTGCTCTCTCCTGTGGTGTCCCTCAGGGTTCTGTATTGGGCCCTGTATTATTTGCCTTGTATTTGCTGCCCTTGAGTCATATTATCAGTAAATTCAAAGGTATTTCTTATCACTGTTACGCTGATGACATCCAGCTGTATGTGTCTTTTAGGCCTGATGACACAGACAAGCTGATCGTTTTGCTTGATTGTCTGACTGCCATTAAGGACTGGATGTCTGACAACTTCCTGCAGCTAAACGCTGACAAGACAGAGGTCCTTATTGTTGGTTCCGAGACTATAGCTTCCAGGGTTGCTCAGTGTATTGGTTCCCTCTCTTCTGCTGTCCAGTCTAAACTCAGAAATCTTGGAGTTATATTCGATCAGTCCATGTACTTTGATCACCACATAAAACAGTTGTCCCGGTTATGCTTCTTCCATTTACCAAACATTGCCAAACTCAGGTCTGTTGTGTCACATCCCGAACTGGAAATGATCATACACGCTTTTGTTTCATCCCGACTGGACTATTGTAATTCACTTTTCACCTGCCTCAGTAAATCGTCCCTCCATTGTCTTCAATTAGTCCAGAACGCTGCTGCAAGGCTGTTGACCAAGTCCAGCCGGACAACCCACATCACTCCGATTCTAGCTTCCCTACATTGGCTTCCAGTTAAATTTAGGATTCATTTTAAAGTTCTCGTTTTGGTGTATAGAGCTCTGCATGGTCAGGCTCCTGAATACATCGTCGACCTGCTCCACGCCTACCTTACCAGTAGGCCACTCAGGTCTTCTGACCAGGGCTTGCTGGTTGTCCCTCGAGCGCGCTTAAGAACAAAAGGTGACCGTGCTTTTGAAGTTGTGGCACCGACATTGTGGAACGCTCTTCCTGTAAATGTCCGTTCTGCTATATCTGTTGTCGCCTTTAAAAAACTTGTGAAGACACATTTATTTAAACAGGCCTTCGACTCACCGTGTTCAGACTAATGTTCTATTTATGCTATTGTCTGTTTCTTTTAATGTGTTGGATATTTTCCTGTGAAGCACTTTGTGATTTTATTCTGTGAAAGGTGCTATACACACTTACTTACACTTATGTTCAGGGTGAACATGCAAACAGCCCTAAAAGAGTCGCCCCTGTTGAGTCGGGGATTTGAATCAGGAACCTTATTGCTGAGAGGCGACAACACAAACCACGGCACAGCTGTGAATCCCTGTAGTTTAATGTGACTGAAGATTGGCCTGTTAAAAATGGCTGAAAACCAAATGTGCAGCGCATTCAAGATGTTGGAGTAAAAGCTAAATGAGGCCGCCTGGTTGCAACATGTGCTGAAGAAAAGCCTGGTTTTCTATCTTTTTACACTGAATTAGACCATCATTTAGAAATTAAAACAAGGTGTAGAAGAAAATGTCAGTGGCTAATTGGAAGTGGCTCATATCTGGTGCCTGTGACTGTAAATTGGAGGTTTTTGCAATTCATTCTGCAGAGTCACCGCATCGTTTCCTCCTCCGTGGTGGTAAGGAGATGTGGGACTTCACTGAAAAGCAAAACTGTCAACTCCCTGTGAGATATATTCAGGTCACACGGCCAGTTTATAGCCAACTGTAAATCCCAGAGGCAGTCAACATGTCAGTCAGTCAGTCAGTCAGTCAGTCAGTCATTCAGTCAGTCATTCAGTCAGTCAGTCAGTCAGTCAGTCAGTCAGTCAGTCAGTCAGTCAGTCAGTCAGTCAGTCAGTCAGTCAGTCAGCTCCTTGCATGAGACCACGGAGCTGTGATGTCTTTACGCATTGCAGCAGTACACACCTCCCCCTGTCTGGGACTTCAGAGGTCCTCTATGGGTTGATGGACACACACACACACACACACACACACACACACACACACACACACACACACACACACACACACACACACACACACACACACACACACACTATAACATGCAATCACTCCACCTCCTTCCCCTCTTTCTCTCCCTCCCCTCGCCTCCTCCTCCCCCTTCACTCAGAGTCTCTGGGGAGCTCAGAGTGCAGCAGGAGGATGATGGACAGACGACTAATATCCAAAGCTAACGACTCCTCCCCTCTGACTCCACAGAGGAGCCTGACAGAGGCCACGGTGCCCTTCAGATGGAGGAAGACGTCCTGCTGTAGGAAGGAGAAACGTAGGATACAGATTCATACAAGAAAAAGAAAGAATACTGTGTGAGGTGGTACATGTTGGAGAGGTTTTTGTAGTGAAGCAGTCTCTAAAAACATGATCAGGACATCAACTCAGATGAACTGATTCAACAATTTTCAGATGGAGTTTAGGAATGTATAGACTGCTGTTAATCCACTAACATCAAACTGAAACCTTCAAAAATGAAGCGGGTGAATCTGCATATTCAAATTGAGACTCTAAATCAATGCTCTGTGATTTTTTTCATGGGAATAAAGTGGATCACTCTGCTCCTTTGATAGGAACCTTCAACAGCACACAGGCAGTGATGTATGAATCCTTTGTGCTATTTTGGGATGGTTACTGTGTAGACACTTGCTGGGTCCACAGGAGAATATGGGGTAAGAGCAGGCACTTAACAAGGATGGTTAGTTTAACCCTGTCAGCTACGCTACAAGGACATTTGTAGAACTGACAGACCAGCTTGCAGTGCGTTAATCCGCTCTGCTGATGTGGAAGGGTTTATTTAAAGGAGATAACTGTTCAGTTATTAGCTTCTGAAATAATGTCACTTATATCTAACAGGCTTAGTTAGATTTTTTTGGTCTCATTGTTGTCTGTATGAGTCAGTGATTAAGGCTTTGAATGATAGCAGAGAGTCGTTTGGCTGCTGGAAGGAAAGAAGTGGACACAATCAGCTGCTCAGGGAAAAAAATGGACATAGCCATACTCAGCCATTCATTGGTGGATGACCGTGTGTAACATCCACTTCCTCATCTCAGATCTGTGAGAGGGTGAAGCTGGAAACACTCATTTATCAGCTAGCAGCATGGTTACCACACATCATCCATGAATCTTTGATTTAGATGCTAATTTTGGTTAGTGAGAAATGAGCCAAGTATTCCTTAAAAAATCACCTCATGCTGAAAAAGACATTTTAATGTCCCTTGGAGTAAAACACAGCTGCAGCTCTGCAGCTCGCAGCTCTGCAGCTCTGCAGCCAGAGGCCCCATGGGTGTATCAAAGCCCCTTGCATAGTGTGCCAAAAATGACATATATGCATTTGTATCTATTTAATTTTGGGGGAAAATACTTTAAATGTATTCTAAAATAACTACAAAAATCAATTATTATCTTATAAAAGATGTAAATACAGTATACTTGTTAAAGCATGAAAAAATCATGGAAAATAGACAAATAGAAATTCTTGAAATTTAAATAAGAAAGTGTTTTTGTAATTTTATCGAGAATCAAGAATAAAGAATCAAGAAAGCTTTATTGCCAAGTGAGCTCACACACACAAGGAATTTAACGTGGTGATTTGAACAATGGTACATAACAAGACAGTAAGGACAATACATATAGAAACCTAAAATCTTATCTAAAAAAATCTAAATAAAAAATATATGTTCATAATTCAAAGGTGATTGATACACTTTTTTATATTTATTGAATTTTAAGACATTATTTTATTAAAATTTGCAATAAAACTTTACACCATGGTATCAGGTTGTACCTTTTTTCGAAAAGTTCCTTACTGTTTTGCATAACTACTGTGATTTAAGTTATCAGTACTCCCCAATCCTCCATATATGGATCACTTCCGACACCAGGGACATTTTTGGCTGGCACAATGATATGCCAGGGCTTTTTTGCTCCAGCTGGATAACACTGAGGCTCCCTTGAGGTAGCAATAGCCCCACCCTACCTGAAGCATCCCCTGATTCTTCCTCTATTTATAAATTTGATCACATTTAACATCATGTGTTTAAGAAGACTCCAAGTGTAAATGAGGAGGCTGTTGGCAGCTTTTTCTGAGGTCTGATTGTTGCACAGCTGTCATGGTTCACACACACTGAACACTTGAGAAGCCTGGGGCAGCAAGATTAAAGCATCACAGGTTTGCATTTGAAGAATGGGTAAAAATACAAATAACACAGACCCAGTGGCCTAATGGATAAGGCATCAGCCTCCGGAGCTGGGGATTGTGGGTTCAAGTCCCACCTGGGTCGGACTACTTTAACATAAAGAGTTTCATCTTAAATAAACTGATGCATGATGAGTACAGTACTTCTACTACCACACAATGGAATACTGCGTTTACAGGAATCAGTCCATGCAGCGCAATCTGTTACATGTGCTAATTGAACAACACCTGTTCAATGATGCTCTTAATTCTAAGTGAGTCGTATACGCTTGATATCTCTTCATGCACATCATTCACACTGCCTTTATACCACAGCACTGTCTTGCTCTGTTTGAGATCGGTGTATCTTTGTGTGTTTCTGCTCGTATGATTCAAAGTTTATCCACACAGCGAACCTCAAAGGATTTTTTTTGCTGTCCTTGCACACGTGGTTTCTTTAAATAATCTCTCTCTGTGTGTATCCCCGTACTTCAGACAATTCAAAGCTTCAAAGTGACAGCATCCCTATGGCTTTCAGCTGACATTCTGCAGGCTTGCATATAGCATCACGATGAATGCGATTTGATACACGCTCCTTATATTTTCTGCAGCACGGCCTTGGTAGCTGATGCCTCATGAATCAGAGGGGGTACGGGGGCCATGAGGTGAGACAGGTTCTCTTTGTCAGCACGGAGGTTACTGTTCAATGAGATGCAGTAATGATGAAACAATATCAGCTCTATACCCTTTGTTTGTTGATAAATAGGATTAAAAGACTGACATTAGCTCAAAAACCAAACAGTATAAGCTGCCAGGTTCAAATACAGCAAATAGGTCAGATGCATTTTCTGCTGACTGCAGGTAGCTAGAGATGAAAGCATCAAATGGACCATGAGAGGATTTCAAAAGGCCATTCAGTGATGATCTACTGATGCAAAAACCTTAAATGGCTGCCTTTCTGCTGAAGTCTGCCTGAAGACATGGTGCTGTGGTAATAAGGTGCTGTCCTGTGACACAGTCCACCTTTCATTTGGCTGCAGCAGTGCCAACAGGCTTGGCTGCTCAACGTCCAGTATTGTGCTGAATTTTTATACCAGCTCCTCTTCTTCCCCTGTCCTGAGGCGACAGCTTCAGCAGACCAGAGGGAGGTGAAGTGTTTCTGCAGCTGAAATACTTTAACGCCCCGGACATGGTATTAAAGCCGTCTGAATACATCACTGAAGGATGAATTCTGGAACCAATTTGGATGCAGGTCTTGATGTTTTAATCATACAAGAGTCCTGATAAACTCAAGGTAATCTTAAAGATACATTACACACATTGTCAAATCCCTACAAATACTCTGCTTCCATCACACCTGTCTCCAACCACCTGGAGCTTTGGCTTCATGCCCAACACAGGCAGTAAAAGTCATGGAAATAGTCTCTGTGACATTGGTTGGTTTCTGATGTTTCTGAAGTTTTGTGACATTTGACATGACCAAATCTAGCTTTCGGTCAACCTTGCATCAGACGAAGGTGAACAGGGGGAGCTCAGACGGGCTTTTAGACTCCTGGTGAGCAACTTCAACGTGCCGATCTGTCTGTCATCTCAGTCGTGCCTCTTGTGACACACATTTCTGTACACTTCCTAGTCTTTAAATTGTCCTAACAGATGTGTATTTCAAATTAAAAAGTGTGTAAGAATAAAGATACGAGCCACATATTTCAAAACTGTTCTGTAAACCAGGCTGTACAGATATTCCTTTGCTTTCAGTCTCATGAAGAGGAAGTATACAGTTTTTTTTTGCACTTCTGCATTTGCTTCATTTTTCAACACCTGAGGTTGCAACTTGTTCACACCATAAACCAAGGCTGCACCAGATGTTTGCACCTAAATATACACACCACCGGGTTCCTGCTGTGTCTCGGAGTTAAAAGGAAACAGCTACCGTAAAGCTTCTCACAGCAAATATGCAATAGCATCATATCCATATTATTTAGGGTCCTATGTTCATAAAAGTAAAAATCTGAAGGCATTTAAGACTAATTTCACTCACAAATGATGCTCCTGTAAAGCCTTCAGTTGTCACATTAGAGCAGGGGTGTCAAACATGCGGCCCGCGGGCCAAAACCGGCCCGCCAGAGGTTCCAATCCGGCCCGCGGAATAACTTTGCAAAATGAAAGGGTGACATAGAAGACATTAAGACTGCAATTTTTCAATAAAAGTAACTGCGATTTCAGATTTGTCCTCTAGGGGTCGCATTAAATTATACTGTTGACGGAGCGCACCTGAAAGGCGCTTTTTTTCCTGGGACTTTTTTCTTCCATCCATCCATCCATCTTCTTCCGCTTATCCGGGTCCGGGTCGCGGGGGCAGCAGTCTCAGCAGGGAAGCCCAGACACTCCTCTCCCCGGCCACTTCCACCAGCTCTTCTGGGAGGATACCGAGGCGCTCCCAGGCCAGCTGAGAGACATAGTCTCGCCAGCGTGTCCTGGGCCTTCCCCGTGGCCTCCTCCCAGTCGGACATGCCCGAAACACCTCCCCAGGGAGACGCCCGGGAGGCATCCTAACCAGATGCCCGAACCACCTCATCTGGCTCCTCTCGATCCGGAGGAGCAGCGGCTCTACTTTGAGCCTCTCCCGGATGTCTGAGCTCCTGACCCTATCTCTAAGGCTGAGCCCAGACACCCTGCGGAGAAAGCTCATTTCGGCCGCTTGTATTCGCGATCTCGTTCTTTCGGTCACTACCCACAGCTCGTGACCATAGGTGAGGGTCGGGACGTAGATTGACCGGTAAATTGAGAGCTTTGCCTTCTGGCTCAGCTCTCTCTTCACCACGACAGACCGGTACAGCGCCCGCATCACTGCAGACGCCGCCCCGATCCGTCTGTCAATCTCCCGCTCCCTTTTCCCCTCACTCGTGAACAAGACCCCGAGATACTTGAACTCCTCCGCCTGGGGCAAAGACTCCCCTCCGACCCGGAGAGGGCAGGCCACCCTTTTCCGACTGAGCACCATGGCCTCAGACTTGGAGGTGCTGATCCCCATCCCCGCTGCTTCACACTCAGCTGTAAACCGTCCCAGTGCGAGCTGGAGGTCACCGCTCGATGGAGCCAATAGGATGACATCATCTGCAAAGAGCAGAGACGGAATCCCAAGGCCACCGAACCGGAAACCCCCCGCCACTTGGCTGCGCCTAGAAATTCTGTCCATAAAAGTTATGAACAGAACCGGTGACAAAGGGCAGCCCTGGCGGAGTCCAACCCCCACCGGGAACAAATTCGACTTACTGCCGGCAATGCGAACCAGACTCTGGCTCCGACAATACAGAGACTGAATGGCCCGTAGCAACAGGCCATCCACCCCATATTCCCGGAGCACCCCCCAAAGGATACCTCGGGGGACACGGTCGTAAGCCTGACTTTTTTCTTAAAGTGAGGAAATAGATTAGGCTACTTGCTGTTTGCATAATCAGGTTGAGATTCCTAAAGACTTTTTAGAGCACTATAAGATGATCCACTAAATAGTCAACTTTACCTTCTTCATTATTATAATCTATCTGTTCTTTTGCAGTAAACATTACATTCGGTGTCAGGTGAATGGGTAACCTGTGTGTTTGGTGTGTTCGCAGCAGGTTTCAGGACTTAAAGAGTTAAATATTCGGCCCACTATGAGACTCATCATGGCAGAAAATACAAGAGTTTTTGTAGAAAGATAGTTCGTTAAATGTGAACATTTTCAGAATGTGCTTGTACTTTTTTGCACTAAAACAAAGGGAAAATTTAGAGTTGTCATTATTTATAGGTTGTTATGTTGTGATTTTACTGGTCAGGCCCACTTTAGATCAACTTGGGCTGTATGTGGCCCCTGAACTGAAATGAGTTTGACACCCCTGGATTAGAGTCTCAACCCTTGTTGTTTACTTCCAGCTGCAGGAGTGTAGTTTGGGCCGTGGATGATTTCACAGCAGGGTTAATGGCAGAGGTTTGCTGAAGGGAGTTTAGCTGAAGAATAATCTGCTCATGCTAACACTGCAGGGGTGTCTTTAAGCATTGCATGTGAACAAATAAGTGCATCTTGGCTTTGATGCATGTGTATTCTAGCTGCTGAGTATGTGGATAGCACGGCATTCAGTTGAGAGCTCTCTGTGAGCATCTAGAATAAATGAATGTTAAGATGTTGGAGTTTGTGCTTCTGAAACAGAGAAGACACCTCAAACTTTTTAGGGCTGAATGACACTGATTTTTACACTCACAGGTATGAGCAAATGTCATTCAAAACATGATCTGTCCCTTCTCAACAGCAGAATTAGCCAGATTTTCTTCTACGATTTAATATTTCAGGGTTATATTTACATCCTGTGAACGGTGCCAGCTGTTCCACACTGTTGTTGTTTTGTTCCTAAAGTTTCTGGCTCCAAAGCCGGATATTTTCTTTCCAAAGTTACATCAAATCTGCAAGGGGGAATATGTTTTTCAGTCAAAATATTTTCACTAACTAAGTGTATTCTTGACAAGGAAGAAAAACAGCACTACAACTGTGTTGTCATGTGACAGCAGCGCTATGTTAATTTGCCCTTTTTTGAATGGCATGCAGTCCCCGTGGAGCACTGCCATACATATTTTTGGTATAAAATGCTAATGCAGTATTCAAATGACATTCTCTGTGACTGTGTTTGTGTGTTTTGTAGGTTTCCACAGCATCAGTGTACTGTGAGTATCACAAGTTTGTTCACTCCTGTAACTCAGGCAGATATGGGGAACTTTTCCTGTTTTGGCTCTCAGTCACAGTGACTCATTACCTGGACACAGACCACATGCTGACAGGTGGACAACTAAGGAAAAACAACAATTTGGACTCCTGTTGTGAGGCTAACAAAGACGCAAGGAACAACAATCAAATGCACACATAACATAACAAAAAGACACGGAATGGAGCGGGGTGCCAGAGTACCACCTGGCTGTTTGAATTCTGAGCTATTAAAAGAGCAAAGTGTGCACAGGAGCACCGAGCGTGAGGCTGAGGGAGCATATCAGTTTACCATAAAACACACAAAACTCAGAGCTGTTATGAAGCGCTCCGTGAGGGGAGCTAGGATTTATTTTGCACGATGGGAAAGCTGTCAGACAAAGTGATAACCATGCATTAATTATAGTATTTTTAATTATTGTTCAAGGTGTTGAAATATGAATTTGAATAACTACTTAAATATTTGGGTACTGAGCATGATAATTGGTTCTGCTTTAGGATTATTCTATTCTCACAGTACTTAAGCTAAATGAAATAAACAAATAAAAACATAAAAACAAAAATATTTTTGATTTCGTGGAGAATGCATCGTCACAGCGCTGAAAACAAGGCTGTGAAGGGGAGCTCAGAGTTTTTGTTTGCCTTATCAGTTTTTTAATAGCCAAAGGTGACCTTATTCAGACAAGGTGGGGATTCATTGATTGTTTCTAGGCTGCTGCTGTAACAACCTGTCAGTCACCTTAAAGCAACAGTAAGTACATTTTACTGGAGATGTGATCATAAAAAGAAAATACCATCTATGGATCAAAATGTTTTATTTGCAATTGAATTTTTAAAGTCATCAAGAAAATGTTTCCAGATGTAACACATGAACTGAGACTTTTTGCCACTTGTGAAGTCTCCCCCTGCTGATCATTAGATAGACAACAGCTTCAAAGCATTTCTGCTCTGGCTTCACTTTTCAAAAACAATAGCTACATCCAAAGCTTAAGCACAGACTATATTATGAGCTCAACAAATCAGATATTTCAGGAGATTTATGATCGAATTGTGATAAATTACAGAATTTGGATTGATCAATATGAATCATATTTAAAATTCCATTAATATGCTTTTCAAAACCAAATGACACCAAAACAAGACGCCATCGTTTCCATTTTGATATAACTTTAAACAACCGAAGATGGAGACACTTAGTCAATCTTCACAGTCAATGGTATGAATGAAGGACCTTAACTGGTGGTAGACTAGTATCCATAGACTGTATAAAACATGGACGTAGCCTTAGTGATGTCACTTGTTCATCTTTGGAAGGGTTTTGCACCCGCCATTTTGCAAATGCTGACTCAAGCCAACTTTTCATCAACCTAGCATGAGGCAAAGAGGTGTGGTCAAGGTTGGCCTTAAAGGTGACATATCACGCTTTTTTCATCAATATATATTGGTCTAAGAGGTCCCCAAAACATGTCTTTAAAGTTTATGCTCAAAAAAACACTTTGAAATCAGATTTTGGCATGCCTGAAAAGCCCTCTTCTTCATTCCTCATCAGAACACTCTGTTTTCCCTCTGACCACGCCCCCTCCGGAAGTGGATGTGCCTCGGCTCTCCAGCATGTTGGCTGAATATACACGGCTGCTCAGAGATCGCGTTACTTCAACCCTCTGAATCTGATCCTGACGGAGAGGCGCCTGTAGCAGGACCTTTCTGAAGGATTGGTCATAGATTTAGTGTTTCTTGTTGTTTTATTTATCAGTATGTAGACGTGTGTCTTGGTACACAGCTACGAACATGTAGCTATGTAGCTATGCTAACTAGCGCTAGCACTTATCCATGATAAATAAAAATCATCCACTAGATCTTCAAATCTGCAGACGTGGGGAGTAAAACCGACCTCTGCCAGAAAGGCAGCAGAACCTTTCTGAAGGATTGGTCACAGATTTAGTGTTTCTTGTTGTTTTATTTGTCAGTATGTTGACGTGTGTCTTGGTACACAGCTACAGCTACAGCTACAGCTACAGCTACAGCTACAGCTACAGCTACAGCTACAGCTACAGCTACAGCTACAAACATATAGCTATGTGGCTATGCTAATTAGCGCTAGCACTTATCCATGACAAATAAAAACCATCCACTATATCTTCAAATCTGCAGACGTGGGGAGTAAAACCGACCTTTGTGTTTATTAAGACAGCCTACAACTAGCATGCCTCCCTCCTAAGCTCCTTGTTAGCACACATTTGTGCAGGGAATGAAAAACAGAGGAGGGATTCAGTATTATTTTATACAGTCTATGGGCTGAACAAGCTCCGAGCTCTGACTCCGTGACAGACCGGATATTGTTGTGACGTAACAAAAACACGGAAGTCTGAAACGGCTGGTTTCACACACATTTACAGAAAGGTGGAGAAATCAGAACAGGGGCAGAATGGATTTTTTTCATTCTCGGGGGGTTTGTAGACATGCCAGGGACACATATTTCAGGTAAAGAACCATTAAAAAGTCAATTTTGCATGATATGTCACCTTCAATATCTTCAAAACAAATGAGTAATATAAAAATCTACCCCTGCACAGTGTGTGTGGATAGAGAAATGAGCTACTCATACCAAAATCACTTTTTGAATCAGGCTGTAAACATGTTTATTTCTGCAGTAAAGATCAGCTTCTTGAATGGGTGTGTGTGTGTGGTTGACGGTGCTTTTGCAGCCAGCCTCAAGTGGACACTCAAGGAACTGCAGCACTTCTGCATTGGCTTCATTTCTATAGGGCCCCAGGTTTCTGCTTGCTTTTTCACAGTGTGTTCCACTATAACACTTTAGGAGGAGAGGTGTAAAGAAACACGGTTAGAGAATATATTTGAACCAGACTCAACCCCGACACTCCCGTAGAGTGGATATGGGTCAAGAGCAAAAATTGCAAACTTCTGACCTTAAAACCAGAGGACCATAAATCATCGTCGCATAAAAAAATAAACCCAAAATGTACTGAGGAGATGCTGGATAGTGTGTGTGTGTGTGTGTGTGTGTGTGTGTGTGTGTGTGTGTGTGTGTGTGTGTGTGTGTGTGTTTCCAGGCTATAAACAAGGTGATGGATGCTCGTGCCACAGTGAGTCGACTGGTCACAGCCTCCTGTGTGCTGATTAATTGATGGGAGATACAGCAGTTTAAGCTCCCCTTGGCCCTCCCTGTGCTCTTGGCTTGTCTGCCTCTCCATGTGCAGACTGTGGCAGTGTTACTATGAAGGGAGAAGCAAGGACACTGTAAGGAGTTGCATGAGCAGGAACAGTGTTTTTTTTTTTACTGGGGAGATGGTTAAGGTGAGCGTCAACAACAAGGTTAGGATGAAGAGATAAATATAACAGTCTTTGTCCCTTTGTTTGTCCTTTAGAAGAGAGTCTAACAAGACAAGGGCACGCTACCATAGCACTGTCATCACCTTCAACACCTTCAGAGAACACCTGGGCTGTCTCTGTTAATATTAAATATTCATGCTCCCCCGGAGGTCGACAAGCTAAACAAGCTTTAATGATTCATTCACTTTCTTTATTCATTCTTTGGTCATTTTTTTTAATGATCATTTTTGACTGTAAAAGCATTTCAACCAACAAATGAAGTGCATCCATAGGCAGGTATGACATAATAATGATAATAATAAACATACATTTTATTTATAGGCGCCTTTCTGGACACTCAAGGTCACCTTACAACATACCAACAGTAAATAAAAACATAAATACAACACAATAACAATGCAACACTAATAAAATGAAGGTGAAGTCATTCCAGTCCCATAGAGACAGATTAAAGCGAGTAGGCTTGGTGGAAAAGATGAGTTTTGAGGCGGGATTTGAAGGTGGTGGGAGAGGTGGAATTTTGTAAGTCCTGGGGGAGAGAGTTCCTTGGTAGTCAAGCGAGCAGGTGGGAGGGTGAGTTGGGTGGAAGAGGAGGACCTGAGACTACAGGTGGGTATTTTGGTATGGAGGAACTCAATAATTACCCCTTTTCGACCAACGCCAACCTGGTTCGGAGCTGATTCAACTCGCGAACCAACTCGGCACCAGTTTGTTTTTCCACCTGCTCGAGCCCGAGGAAGAGCCATGTCATGACATCACTTCTACGTGACCGCTTGTCCCAGCAGCGCTAACGCAAGCTTTCCCTCACGATAACAACGGTGGCGGACAACGATGGCGGACGATGGCAGACAACGATGGCGGACAATGATGGCGGACAACGATGGCGGACAACGATGGCAGACAACGATGGCGGACAACAATGGCGGACAACGATGGCAGCTTGTTTGCTCGACCGACCACTGCTTAGCTTTGGAATCAATTAGCTTTGTCTTAGTTATTTTTTGGATGCAGGAAAAATGGTGGTTCACGGTCTCAGACCTACAAAGAGTTGGTGCTGCTCTGGAACCTGTTTTCCTGACCAGGAGCTTATTCTCTCGCAGTTGAAACACAAAAAAATGGTTCTCAATTTAGCACCGGCTACAAACCGGCCCTGAAACTGCCTTGATGGAAATGGGTTAAATGAGGTCCTGAGGAGCTTGGTTGTTGATGACCTTGAAAGGGAAAAATAGAATCTTAAAAATGATGCTGTTTCTGATGGGAAGCCAGTGGAGTTGCTGCAGGACAGGTGTGATGTGATGACATCAACCTGGAGTACAGGTGACTAGAAGTTCAAACAATCACACAGACTGAACAACTTAATGAAATTATTTTATTCAAGCGGTGTATTTTTAAAGGAAATTACAAAAAAAAGAAGGTAAAATCATGGTTAAAAGTTATCTTTAGTAACATAAAAACTACTACTACTGGTGGACAACGATGGCGGACTACTAAAATCTCTAAAAGTAGTATGGGAGGTAGAACCTTCAGTTATCAGGCCCCTCTTCTTTGGAATCATCTACCAGTCAGGGTCCCGGGAGGCAGACACCCTCTCCACTTTTAAGAGTAGACTTAAAACTTTCCTTTTTGATAAAGCTTATAGTTAGAGCTGGATCAGGATTGGACCAGCTTTTGTCATGCTGCTATAGGCCTAGACTGCCGGGGGAACTGGCGCACTGGCACACTGGGATCCTAGCTCACCTCCTTCCCCCCAACCCCTTCATCACTTACTTTAGCTCTGCCTGTCCCATTAAAGTTACTAACCATAGACCTTTCTGGAGTCCCTGAGCTCCCTTGTCTTGTAGATTCCTCTGAGCTGCCGTAGACGTCCTCCTGCTGTGGATGTTCCAGACTCCAGCTGATACAGACGTGCTGGACTCCAGCGGCAACAGCTTCTACTACTCGTCTAATCACTATCACCTCTCTCTCTTATTCTCCTCTATCCCTCTTTCAAGACCCAACTCGGTAGAGGCAGATGTGTGTCTAACATGAGTCTGGTTCTGCTCGAGGTTTCTGCCTGTTAAAGGAAGTTTGTCCTCTCCGCTGTAACTAGATAAATACTGTGAGGTGCAATGCTCATGGTGGATTAAGGTGGGGTCAGACTGAGTCTTATCCTGTCTTGAAGCTGGGTCTCTGTTCATAATTTGACATAGAGTGGTCTAGACCTGCTCTGTTTGTAAAAGTGTCTTGAGATAACGTTTGTTGTGAATTGGCACTATACAAATAAAGATTGATTGATTGATTGATTGACTACATTTAGAGAAATAAAGCAACAGCATATAATGACTCCAGCATTTCCCTTGTACTACACTAATACAAGCCACATAACATGCAGGCATGATCAACAAAACTGCAAACTAAAACTGTAATTGTGTCAGTTATGCTAGTTTTTTTTCTAGGCTGCATAAACATTACACAGAAGTGACAGCATGGACAAAGGAGACACTAGACAGAGCGATGAAGCAGCAGAGGAACTTATAGCGAGTTGAAAACATGTGGATATGTTGGTACCATTTCCCTGTAATACAGTAGATACAGTAAATAACAAAAATGGATGAAGCCTGATATTGACTCCTGTGGGTAGCTGTAGCATCACATTAAGTGCTGCTGCAGTCTTCACCAGCCTGCCAAGAAAATATTTTCAAGGGACCTTTGAGACAGCTGACATTACACTGAAGTAGATCCCAGGTCTGCTGGTGGAAAATGAAATAAAAGGTTTCAAATGTCCCGAGGACTCCACTTCTTTTTTTTTTTTTTTTTTGGAGAGAGAATCCTTTACAGAGTCCCCTTATTTCTTATCCATTTCAGGGCAGACAGTAACTTCAGATTGAGACTAGGAATAAATTCTAATAAGTGATGTTTTTAACTTTGTTTCATTCTCAAACTGGAGTGCTAATCTTTGTTCCCACTTGAAGAACAATTGAATCAACCACACATTGGAGAGAAAATCAATGAGATATTTTTTTTATATTTATTTATATTATGTATTGAAGCGGCTCAGCTTGTAAGTTGCCGCAGAGACTAAATGGGGTTGTGCTTGCGACGCGTCTTGCCATTAAATCAAAATCAAAGTTCAAAGTAGGTTTTCTATTTATTAACAAACACTCAAAATAAATCAATATAAAAAAAGATTGAAATAAACAATGAAAATGACGATGACGGTGGCGGCCAACAAAAAATACTCAACCCCACTCACCCTCTATGTGTGTACCCCCGCCCCCAACTGAACAGGTAGATAAAAGGTAAACCACACCCATGAACCCAAAACCAGAAATGAAGTAAGCAATAAAAAAGGAAATAATCATGGTTAACGAATAAGATAGAAAATCAACATTATGGCCCCTACATGTATGAAGGATGAATCTAAAGAGTGCACATCATAAGGGCAGACCATAGCCTGTATGAAAACATGGACGACACAACAACTCTTCTGAAATGAGACCAACACTTTTAGAGCTCCCCCAGGTGACAGGCTGCAGTACTGCTCAAAACGCTTGCTTCCTCAAACACAACAGATGGAACCATGGATCAAACTGGGGATGCTAAATCAGCGTATTCTGCATGATATATCATCAATCTATCACTCGTTAAAGCTGCTGTGAGGAACTTTTGTTTTGTATCGATTCTGGCGACCCCTTGTGGACAAAGTGATACTTCTTATCTCTTGTCCTATACATGCAAAAGTAGTGTTTTCAACAAAAACCTCATCCTGTTGTCTTTTAACAGTCAACTTTATCAGGCAATGTGATTATTTACCATGAAAACAGTCAAATAAAGGCTGTTTCTGAAGCAAGATGTCCATCATCTGGTCTGAAACCTACCCCCTCAGGGTGGTTTCAGGCATTTAAAATGACAACAGAGAAGGTGTCAGTGTTGCTGCTGATGGTCTTGTTTGCTATTGAAGGTCATAAAGAGGCATCAGTATCATTTTCAGTCTGTTTCTCAGCAAGTTCAAAACTCCTCATAGGGCCTTTAAATAAAAATCATATTTTTCCTATTTCAAAAACACTGTTAGTTGTGTTTTTTCCCAAATAAAGCATTTTCCACAGCCATTTCATGGATATAACTGACGGCATTGTGCAGCTATAGAACGTGTAGAGGTGTTGTTTAACATGCTAAATATCAACATGCAGAGCAGGCTTATAATATAATCTATGCAGACATATAATCATGCAGAATGAGGCTTTAACTACCAAATGTGGATTTGCTGCATGAAGAGAACTAAACAGAAACACATTTCAGACTCACATCCTCCGTTTTTCTGCTTACTCGTTCTCATTGAGAGAAATGAGCATTTCCACACGGATGGCTGTCAGTCAGAAGCACAACCAGGTCACGATCAGTCCGGCAGCAGAAAACACACACTCAGGCGGCACTGATGTTGCTGGTCTGCAGAGATACCAGCATGCCAGCAACATCAGTGCCATCCCACCAGTCTGTTGGCTTTGAATCTAACGATGAAGAAATATCCTGTGTGATATTCTCAGCCTTCGAGTCTGTGTCGATGTTGGCAGCTGTTGTGTATTGCTTGCGGAGACCTGGGGCGACACCTTCAGCTTTGAAACATGTTCCAGTATGTTCTTAACCATCAAGTACTCAGTACTGGATTCATTGTTAACATGGCTGGATCAAACTAATAAATAAAAATATACGTATGCTTTCTTTCGTAGCTTTTATCATGCTGATTCATGTATACATGTTCATTTTTATAAGAAGTTAACTTCCTATTGGTCGTAGTACAAAGAAAGGATGCAACATGATTGACAGCTCTGCATGCTCCTGCAGCAATTTTTACCAGATAAGCAGAATGGAGAAGAAATGCTGTGACTAACGCTATCACAAGAGTCATTGACCTTTTCGTAACCACGAGTGTCTCCATCAAAAAAACACATGTATGTTCCACTGTGGATTTCACTGACCTGAGGGATCTTTGCTGAGCTAAATGCATGCTTAGGTTATCAGAAGGAGTGTCCCTCGAGGTCTAAAGAGCATTCAAACCTCAGTCTGTTATTTTGTATTTGGTAGCAGAGCATTTAGCCGTTTAAAGGTCAAGTATGTTCAGCATTAGCTGGTGGAGACCAAAAACAGAGTTAAGAGCTTAACGTGGCGTTTTGTCATCTGATTCTGTGTATGCTGGATTTGTACCAGCAACCAAGTGGAGTAATATTCTTTTATTTTATTCATTTATAATAAATTAGCAATTTTTGGTTTACATCTGTGTTTACTGCCCCCATGTGGCCGAACACTGCTGCCGCAAACCAACATATTTCTGTGAATAGTATTTTTTTTGGTATCTTTTCTTTAGATTAGATATGTATTTAGTTTCATTTTATTTTATTATGCCATATATTTTTTTATATTTAATGTCCAGGATATTTCTGCTTTCTGTAATGCTGATACTAATTTTCTGCATGATAAATATCTTTTAAAATATAATCAAATTAGAAGTGGCTTAATGAAATAAGAAATGATTGATTTACAGCTATAAGGATGTGAGTCAAAATGTCTTAAACATGCTGATTGCTAATTAAAAATATCCAGTACTTGTGTCACAGTTGCATGAGTTGTTTAAGGCGCACTTTGAATCTGTTAAAAAGTGTAAAAGCTTCTTTTTAGTTGAAATCGTGCGAATAGAACCGAAGCTGCACTCGGGTGATGTTACATTCATGTGCTCCCTCTCTCCCTCCCCCTCTCTCCCTCTGCATGCTCTCATCTCGTCCTGCAGGAATACACTGTCTTCTTCCTTCGCCGCTGCAGCCTGACTCTGACACAACCGGAATGTCTGCAAACTGAGAGCCGCACTCTGACACACAACCCCGCCGCACAGACCCACAACTTGTGATTTCTTTCTCTCTATCGAAGAAGGAGAAGAAGGAGGAGGTTGCTTGATATCGTTGCTGCGACGAAGCTTGAGGACTTGGAGGAGGATCCGAACAAGGTAAACGATGCCCGCACAAGAGGGACGCGGATGTTTGAGAGTGTGGCTGTACTGTACGGGACCGGATGGATGGAGGTGCATGCACTTGGTGCAGAGATGCTGATGGCTCCTTCCCATCAGGGCTGCATGTAACGTGCCTCAGCTTGTTGGTGCAGTCATTTAACAGGGAGTCTACGTCGCCTGCAGTGACGTTAGTGTAATAGTGCTGAAATGCTGCAGCGCATAAAGAGCTCTGAGAGTGAATACTGTAAAGGGTTCATGCGAGGAGAAGCTGCTGGTGCTGCATGAGGATGATGATGATGATGATGGTGGTGGTGGTGATGGTGAGGAAGGGAACCAGGAAATGATGTGGAGGCGCTCATCTGCTGCAGATTCGACTTTGGGCGAATGGAAATGACCCGGGGACGAAACAGCGATGACACAAATGAGTGCAGCAAGTTTGCAGGAGGAGGAGGATTCGTGTTTTTCTGCAAGGATGTGTTGCAGTGGAGAAAACGCAGAAAAGACGGGAGGATGTAATGTCGCAAACAGATTTGAGGCTACATCCCCCCCCGAAATTTACTCCAGAATAGAATGCTCTTTAGAACTGCTTTGTAGCAGGCCTGTTCTACCTCTGCAAACTCAGGCTCACAGTTGTATAACACTAACAAGGATTTTTGAATGTATTGTTTTCTAGATGGATCATTAGTGACTTACTAATGTCTTAATTAGGATAATTGTAGTCATATGTTGGATAAAACAATAATAATAAAGAAAGAAATCCTCCAGCACTCTGACTTACAAATGAGGACCATAGGTCCAAGGTCAGACCCTGCAGTACCATGAAGTGTCCTCAAAAGAGACAATAAGTTCTGCTACAGATTGTGATTCTCAATGTATCTAATAAACTCCTCCAAATGATGCCTCCTTTATGACCCTGGCTTATTCATCCTTTCTTAAAATTATTTTTCTGTGAGTTATTTCAATGAGGATACATCACAGCGTCAGCATAAATGTACTCGAGATGAAGTGCCGGTTGTAAATCGAGGGCGCAGGTGCTGAGACAAAACTTGTGATATCATGTAGCACTGGAGGGGAAGTCAGTTAAATACTCCTTTTGTTCCCTGAAGAGGAGGTGATTGCATTGAAGTCTATTTTGGATGTAAATTGGTAATACTCAGGAAGCAGGATAAATAATTAAACAATTTCAAAGATGTTGGGGTTTTGTAAAAGAAGAGCTTTTGCAGTGATTTGTGTGGTTCTTCACAGAGCACGGCGCTCCTGGAGGTCGTTTCTATTCCGCATCGAGCCCCATCATCATCAGTATCCTCCCCCCATCCCATCAAAGTGTTGTTGAGAGAGGCAGTGGAGTAAAACTGCATGTCCTAACAGAGATATTCATGCAGTCAATGCTTGTTATTCTGTCCTCTGGCTGCAGGTCTGTCCCTGATAACGTGACCAGTGAAGGAAGAGAACACAGAACTGCTTCATCATGAATTTTGTAATGAAAGCTGCGCTGGGAGGTGAGTATCAGCCGGGCTGGAGGTTGATTTAACAGCACTGCAGTGTTGAGGATTTAAAGCTGCACTGTACGAGCACTGGCCCCGCTAGTTATGGGGACGCTGGGCTGAGATAATCCGTCCTGCACCAAACTCCTGACTTCACACATCAGCTACGCATTACCCCCTCCCTCACCCTCTCTCCTTCCCTCCTGCTCTCTCTTTCTCTGCATCCATCTTTTAAAACTCCCCTCAGGGTACGATGTGTTTTTTTCTAAATGTCATCCAGTTGGTCAGATTCTCGACAATGACAGAGTTGTAAGCCGACATGTTCGCTGCCTGCTGTTCTGCATTCATGCTTTTGTAGAAAAGTGGCCAGATATGCTTTAAAAGTGTTTTTAGAGAAGAGCATGCTGCAGATGGGACGGTAAAAGTAAAAGTGAGAGAAGGCTGAATTTAGTCCTGAAACTTTGGTTGTCCCGATTGCACAAATTTACTCTTCAAAAATGAGCTTTCTAAGGTTTTCACAAGACTTACAACACATGGCACTGTTTGCTTTTTGAGCCATCTGTCGCCGTCTTTTCAGGCAAGAGGAATAAAAGAGGCCTGTTTTGCCAGAAACTAGGACTAACAGTTTTTTCAGGAGACTTTTGTCCTCTAAAGCCTCCAGGTATTATCCTGCAGAACACTATCTTGGCTACTATTTGCCCCTAATTAGTCTTCATTATCGCCCTGTAATTCATCCTCCTTGTCAGCTTCATGGGGGAAGTCAGCAAAGCAGCAGATGCAGGGATCGTACAGTCATTGGTCAGTGGTTCGTGGTGCTGAGCCGCTGTTGTCGGCCGGTTACAGTCGGGACGTGGAGTCCAAGCTGAGCCCCTGCCCCTCATTGGGATGCAGGGAGCACCGGCACTGCCTCCTTCTGCATAGCGGCTGTGTGTCTGCGCTATGAATTCTTAAATCAACTGCACTGCATCTGAAGCTGCTTTCGCCCGAGCCGAGCTGCACTCAGCCTGCAGACTTTGGGAATAGATTTGAGAGTGTGGGTGTTTTCCTGTGTGTGTCTGAGCTGTGCCTGAGATGTTTTATAGATATCGTATAAGGACAGAGTGTGTGTGAGTGTGTGTAGTGTGTGCTGTATCTCCAGGGTGATGGATTATGGTTTAGGGTTTAGATTTTTGTGAAAGGGGTGCAAGAAAGAGAAGGTGCAATTATAATTAGAAATCAATATGTATACCTCTCAGTGTGATTATTCTGCTGTCAACGCAAACTGTCTTGGGAGCATGTTTTATGGCCCTGGACACGGTGACCTCTTTCATTCAAAACTGCTGACAGTGCACCTCATCTTTAAAGCTCCCTGGGGATAAAAACAGATAATGAGACCAACCAATTAAAGAGGTAATCAATAAGGAATCAAAGAGAGGGGGAGGGCTCGTTGTTTTAGACAGCCATATATTTAAATATTCTGCAGACAGTTGGATGTATTTTTGGGCGTTGTAGTCTCAACAGTGTACTGCATGATCATTGGTTTTACTCGTGTATGATGAACAAGCCCAGAATTTCCCTTTGCACATTTTCTGTCTCATTTTCTAATTTTTAAAAAGCATCAAAGAGGCGAGAATTTTAAAACATGTAAGTGATTATCTTATAATGCAGCATTCATGGTCCCTAGAGGATGAATCCTACTAATTTTTGTGATCCACTATGAGGTTGCAACTGTCCCTCAAAGTGATTTAATGTGGCTTCATTTAGCTGCTCTGCAGAAAATGACCCTACCTATATGAGCATGTGTCTGTGTTTTCTCTGCTGTTATGAATGAACCTGCTGCTACTGATGCTTTTGATAATGAACTGTTCACTAACTCTAAACTTAGGAGTCACCTGGCAACAAAGGAAGGCAGAATTTTCTATTTTCAAGGTTTTATTTCAAGGTTAGCAGCTATTTTTCTCAAAATCTTTTACTATAAATGGATAAAATTTACTATTTTTAATCATTCATTTTTCATTGCATTTTTTCAGTATTTCTTTGTTCACCACAAGTTAAAAAATTATATATAAGTAACAAAAAAAAGACAAATAATAAATACAAAATAATAATAATATTAATAAAGAAATGATAATTAATAGTTCAAACAAAACAGAAGATACACATAAGAAAACAATTAATAATAATAATAATAATAATAATAATAATAAATATTTTTAGATAACTTAAAAAAAAACATTCTTGAAGATATCTCACGATCCCCCATTTGTGTCTGGCGACCCCCCCAGGGGGTCCCGACCCACACTTTGGGAACCCCTGCTCCAGAGGATGAACCGTTCAGTGGTTGGATATTTTATCATCAGAGCAAAATGTCTTCGATACCAATGCAATTTCATCCTCCCATCTTTTTGGTTCACTCACTTCATCACTTCTAAGCTAATATTAGCATGCTAACTCATTTGACCAAACAAACATGACAAAGTGTTTTTCTACCAATCCAGTTTGAAAAGTTAGAAACCAAAGAGTTAAATAAAACCTCTGTTAACTGTTAAAAAATGTCCGAAACTCGCTCAAGGTTGTTTTGCTTTTGTCAAAAAGAGTTGAGAACACTTCCAGATAAGTCCTGATGAATCTCCCGTTCATCGTCAGCTCTGAATAAAGCGTTGATAAAGACGATCAAATGCACGAAGAAAAACAAAGAAGAAGCTGTTCACGTTGTCTTTACAGTCATAAAAGGTTAGCATATAGTTCCTACTGTGAAAACATCAAACTGCAATGTGCCTGCTTGAAAAAAAGTCAAATTAATTTTTTGCAAAATTTGAAAACCTGCTTTTAGCAATTTAGATGTCTTTAATACCTGAGTTAGCTTTTAGCTCCAAACACTGTTTATCCTCAGGGAGCTGCTTCTGTTTCCTCTCAGCATCCATCTTTTTCTGTTCTTTTGTGTTTTCAAATTTAAACTTGAATTCCTGGTAACACTTTACCATAAGGGTCCCTTAATTAGCGTTAGTTAATGCATTATTAAGCATTAATTAACAGTTCAATAATAGTTTAATAATCGTTATAATGTATTACCTAACATTAACTAACACATTAGTTAATGCATAAATAAGCAGTTAATTAATGTCCACTGCTGAGAGTTAATTAATACATTATTAAGCATTAATAAAAGTTACAAAACTTAATTAGTTAACCATTAGTGAATGCTTTCTGGACCCTTATTGTAAAGTGTAACACATGCATCACTTGAGTAACACATTATAAATGCTAAACTGCCTCATAAGCATTACTTAACCATAATTAAGCATTAGTGAATGCTTTTTGGACCCTTATTGTAAAGTGTAACACATGTATCTCTTAGGTAACACATACGCTGAAGCAAAATGAGTTGAAATGTAGTTGAAGCAACACATATAAAGAATTCAACACATTTTATTTAGAATAAAACAGATAATCACAGATAACATCTCAACTGGCACAGAGAAGTACGGTGGCCCTGAGAGCTCACAGCACTGCAACTTAAGAAAACACATGCAAAAAGACAAAACACAAGCAAATTAAGAAAACATCTTCACCAATTTGACAACACATGCGCAGCATTTAGAAAACGCGATGCAAAGACCACAACACAATACATTAGAAAAACGCGCTGCAAATAGACAGCAACACAACACAAGTGTTTCCAGAGGACACTTAAAAGTGATGCACATGCTTATGTTTTTGCTGATGCTTATGAGGCAGTTTAGCATTTATAATGTGTTACTTAAGTGATGCATGTGTTACACTTTACAATAAGGGTCCAGAAAGCATTCACTAATGGTTAACTAATTAAGTTTTGTAACTTTTATTAATGCTTAATAATGTATTTATTAACTCTGAGCAGTGGACATTAATTAACTGCTTATTAATGCACTAACTAATGTGTTAGTTAATGTTAGGTAATACATTGTAATGATTATTAAACTATTATTAAACTGTTAATTAATGCTTAATAATGCATTAACTAATGCTGATTAAGGGACCCTTATTGTAAAGTGTTACCGAATTCCTTTAAATGATTTTGACACGAGACTCAGAACGTCCCACAGAGATAATTAAATTATTAACTATAACGAACCCCAGCAGGTACCCGACCTGGCCTGACCTTGCCCCCTCCATCCTGTGATGGTTTGGCTTCTGTCTGGGTCTGGACTTGCTGCGCTGTCAGGCTGCTCTTTCTGCTGAGTTTGTCGTGTGACGAGCGTCTGATGAGTCTCTATAAAGGAGAGGGCGCTGCCAGTGCATTAACTAATCCTCAGAGGCTTCTTTGGTTTCAGATACTTGGAAGAAAACCGCATTGTTACGCTGGGATGATTCAGCAGGACTCAAATCCAGAGCTGTGCGTCTGCAGAGTGCAGATGTTTGTTAGACACATTCTCTTTATCGCTGCTTGATGCTTTGCTAAGTTGTCACATGGGATTCAGAAGTGTTGTGTTGTGGTGACAAGAATTTAGCAGAATAATAAATAAAGAGTCAAGTCTGTGACTAATCCAAATCTAGATTGAGAATTCAGAGTACAAATGTACGGCCTCTCCAGCAGCTGGAGGCAGTGACTACAGAACATCTGTGTTACTCTTTTTATTGATTTTGCTGCAATGTGGAAATAAAAAAGTAGTTCATCAAACACTTTACTACCAGATACCAATCTTGTGGTGATTCTTCTCACTTATAACTTTTTATAGATGAAGTTAATTTGGCTAAATGAAAAAAATCAACACACATTAATTACCCAGCTGTCTTAAATACTCGATTCTGATTGGTCCAAACTCTTGAACACAGTTAATGATTCTGAAAAGCAAAAGCAACGTTAGGAGCAGCCTGAACACACACGTCACATAAAACAAATAAATGCACGGAAAGGAAATCACGGCACATCTAGGGTGCAGGGATTTTACCTCTTCCTGTTGACACTGTGAAAAAAACATTCATTTATTGCATCAGTAAACAACATGGAGGATATATTTAATTCTACGCTGAGAAGAGCAGAGAAAAGAAGAGGAGAGACAGTCAAGGACGTTGAAATACACAAGGAGCTGAGTGAGAGAGACATCGATCAAGCTGAAGCAGCTGACACTTTGTGTCGGAGTCGTTTCTCACCCTGTCAGGATTCTATTTGGCATAAACCCTGGCTTATTATATATTAGCCCTTACACATTACATAATGCAGGCTGCAGCAAGAGCCCTGTGAAAGGTGATACAATTAGAAATGATTTTAGGATGCCTTTTCTAAGCTTGGCATCCAGTTTGATCTTTCCTGACATGTCCTGTAACATTTGGATTCAAAGTTGAAATGAGCACTAAATCATTCTGACTCAAATCGTAGGTGTGTTTTAATTAATTGAGGTAGTGTAGAAATGAGACCAGCATGCTCCTCTTGTTGATTGCGCTGATTGTTGATCGACTGAGCTCTGTTGTTATTAGGAATCCATCCCTCCCACAGTGTTTGCTCCTCACCTTGACACTAAGGAATCCCAGCGGCTTCTTTGTGCATCGAGTACTTTTGCTCCTGAGTGCTCTGGCGCTGACTCAGCACTTCCTAACTCTTAAAGTCTGAAGTTAGTTTGACAGAATCGGGGGGTTGCGGGGGCTGTTCAGTCAGGGAGACATTAGTCCCGAGGTGTGCAGCTCAATTAAACCCTGAAGGCCTCAGGCTGCCGTCAGACCCTGACTACATCAGCAGAAAAGTCAATGCTGTTCAGGCAAGAAGCGAATGTTGAGGTTTAATTATCGAATTTGGAAACATTTTGCCTTTTGAGTTTAGTCTCTTTAATTAATGGGTGGTTTGCCAAAGTGGGGAATGACTTGCTGCAGGAGGGAAGAATAAAGTTGGGCAAACAGAATTAAATTTAATGTAAAACTGAACATGAATAAAACATCAACAAAATCAATCTGACAGTCCGCCTTGTACACTTGATCAAAAGTATAATGTGCAGCAGGACTGTGCTGCTATTTCAATGTTTGCTGCAGAGCTTGAAGGAGGTACAAGGGAAATTTGGGAGAATCTTTCAGCATCAACAGATTTACTGTTGTGGAATAATGAGCATCAATCTGTCTTGAGTTATGTACTGGTACAGCTTTATTTCCATCATGTGTAAAAGCAATGCAAGTAGTTTATTTAATCATGATAAGGGTTCCTTGAGGAGTTCTTTATCCATGGGTGCAAAGAGAGTGTTTAAAGCAGACTGTAAGAACTTATGAGACGTCTTTGAACCCATGTTTTGAGCTGTAAAGATAAAATCAATTCGACTTTAGAGTAAGGATAAGAGGAGATGGAGTTCATATTTTCATATGAGGTTCTGTAATTAAAGGATTATTGATTCCTTTATGTCTGCAGGAGGTAAAACGTACGTGCTCTCTGGATAACCCTTCATGGTTGGTTAGCACCGTGCCCAAGCTGCTTAAAATAGCGTATGACGACGAGAGGCCTCGCCCTCGCCGAAGCTCTGTGGCAGACTCAAAGGAAAACACAACACGTTTAATTTTTCATCCTTTTCGAGGCTGCGAACATTTCACAATTTTTTTGTTGTTCTGCAAAAGTGATGTGCCTTTGAGAGGAGGTTTTGAAGCGCTCGCCACCACCGCGAGTTGAGATGTTAACAGACAGAGGAGGAAAACTGACAGTAAGCGTAATGTTCGGTTTTATATTTCAATAACTGCAAGCATGGATTACAAACAGAGCAACAAAACCTTAACGCTGCTTTGTGATGATATGTGAAGGCATCTTTATGTTTGGTGCTTAATGTGGAAAATCGTATTTTTGTGACAAGACTTAGAACAAAAAGGCTGACGGTATTATATTTAAAATCTTCTTATTGTTGTCAAATCCTGTGAAACCTCAAAGACATTTTATTCCTCCCTACGCTGCAGACCTCCAGCGTCATCCAAAGTAAGTTCATCAAATAATTTAGAAACCCAGTGGTGAGCTACAAAGCTCCTGTTCTGCACTTGACTCAGTCGTCCTGCTGCTGAACTCAGGAGTGCATTAAATGTGTATCAGCCGGAAATAACCCTCCACAATGAGAAAAACTCAGCACCAAGCTGAATCAGACATTTATAAGACCTCTAAAGAGAACTGGAAAGTACCACCACTGTTCCTCCATCAAATACTTATACTCTAGTACTCTTTCAACCTCTGCAGCCTCCGAGTGTTCAACACACGCGTGCTGTAAAAACCATAAACCTTCCTCCTTATAACCTCTTCTACCAGACTTCATAAACGTTCGATCGTTTGTCATCATGTAGGTTTAACAAAGTGTCAGCAAGTCCATCATGTCCCACTAATGAGTGACATTTCAGAGCCTGAAGTGTGACAGAGCTGTGCGGTCTGAGCCGAGATGAAACAAGACGACACCTTGAGATGTTCTTCCTCCACCTCGGCTCCTCAAAGTGCTGCATAATCACATTTAGCAGCGCTCAAATGTGATTGGCTGAGAAAATCAGCTCTGCAGCGCTTGATTGGTCCAAAGGGTTACCACTGAGAGACACTGAAACACACACACACACACACACATACACACATACACTTCACATCTTTTTCCTGTGCACTCACTACTCCGGGAAATCAAATTCAGTGCATCAAATTGACCTTGAGCATCTGCAAGAGCACAAAGAGGTGGTGTGTGTGTGTGTGTGTGTGTGTGTGTGTGTGTGTTGTGTTTTTGTGTGTGTGTGTTTGTGTGTGTGTGTGTGTTTGTTTGATAGTCAACTGTCAAGATTCCATAAATAATGCATCTAACCATGTAAAGCATAACTGATGAGGAGGGACTGATGGACAGAGAGAGAGAGAGAGAGAGAGAGAGAGAGAGAGAGAGAGAGAGAGAGAGAGAGAGCGCAGAGGTTGTTTGTTTTGAAAAACGGGTGTCCTTTACTTTACAGATTTTTCAAAAGCTAGAAAATCTAAATACATTGATGTTTAATCACTGTGCATACTGCAGCACAAGCACATGCACTCATCACACTTGTCTTTTCTAAGCAAAGAAAAATCTCATTTTTGATATCTGCCCAGTTTTTTTAGACAAATCTGTCATTTCTTCACAGAAGTTTATTTTGAAAGAAGGTGGGATGAAATATCGACACCTTTCTGCATGCATATTCAAGAAACAACCAGACTGCTCCTGAACGTGTTTGTATTTCACTCGTAACGCTGCAAATTGATATTTTTGTGCACAAAGTGAATCCCTCTAAAGATGCCTCGAGGAAGAGGAAGCCTCTGTGCAGGGGTGAAGCAGAAGTGTGCATTACTGATTCAAATGCATGGAGCAAGAGCAAAACATCAATATTAATTATTGAAATAGGAAAACAGGATGTCAAAGGATTATAAATTCCCCTTAAAAACATCAATATCCACAACCAAATCAGTCCTCATTAGTTTCTGGAGATGCTTCTGTTGTTTGATTCTGAAATAGGACATTTTGGCACTTCATAAAGATGCTAGATTGTTCTAATGATCATTATTCTTCACCCTCCTGCTGTTAATCTTACAATCAAAGTGGGAAGTTGCTGCTCTATCCACTAGGGGTCAACATATCCACAGGGTATCTTTAAAAGCAGCCACAAGCATTTAAAAACACACACACCAGGACTGCACTGAATGAGTCACCACGTTAAGCAATCCTCCAGCTTTGACGTAGGCAGGTACGACGCCTGCCTGTAGTTAAAAAGGGTCTCACTCAGGATGGGGTGTGAATACTGCAAAAAGTGTAACCCAGTCAGGTTTTACTGTCCCCCCTAACCATCTGTATGTGTCATCAGCATTCCCCAAAATACCACACGTGGAAAAACTGGCACTCAGGACGCATCAGCAGCAAGGACAGGTGTGACAGTAGCTGGACTCAGAGCTGGTTTACAAGCTTCATGAGAGGGAGAGGAGCGTGAGAGTAGGTCTGTAATATGCAGGTAATACTTCCACCTTTGTCCAGAGGAGAGCTGTGACAGAGTGGGATCACGTTTCAACGGGTTTATAAGATTCAGGCTTCTTAGAGTGCAATTTTCCAATAGTTGTTCTGGACGTCTCTGTTGGTCTGTCACCCTTTGTTTCCTGTTTTTTTCTTGCAGAGGGTTCTTATAGAGGTTGGAGTCAGAACTGCATCATTGAAAGTGAAACACTTTGCTCATGATGCCATTATTTCCTTGCCATTATTTTGTGATGTAAACATTCATTTCACCAATGACAAAACTCGTCCTTCGGCACTTTGAATCCATCACTGAAACTAATTGGGTTTCCTGATTACACATTGATTACTTCAATCAATCAATCTTTATTTGTATAGCACCAAATCACAACAAACGTTATCTCAAGACGCTTTTACAAACAGAGCAGGTCTAGACCACTCTATGTCACATTATGAACAGAGACCCAACACCAAGACAGGATAAGACTCAGTCTGACCCCACCTTAATCCATCATGAGCATTGCACCTCACAGTATTTAGCTAGTTACAGTGGTGAGGACAAACTTGACTCTTGTTGGGTAAAAACAACAACATCAAATCAATCTAGGAAATCAGTTGTTGCACATTTGACATCTGCCTGTTGACACTGTGGCAGAACCATGAGGTTTATGTTAGCATTTTGAATCAGTAAACAACATTGATTATTTCTTTTAATATCTTTTATTTATTTAGGTAGCACGTTTTTTTTTAAGATTTGTGTTAATTTTTTATCTTAACGTTTTTAAATACACAGGATCATGTAAGAAAGTCTCAGATGAACATGTTCTGAATTGATTTCCTCCACTTTGTGCTCTCTTTTCTGGTAAATCGTATTTAAATTAGATGCATCTGCTGTTGTCAGTGTCTTCAAATTTCCCGTCATCTGTAAAAAAAAATAAAGAAGGGAGGAGAAAACAAATAGGTTGAAAAACAAGGAGCTCAGTGGGAAACAACACACGGACCCCGAACCATTTTTTTCCACTTTGCCTTGAAAAAGATGTTTTCTTAAACTGTGTGCCGAGAGGGTGCGCTTGCTTATGTGAACTTCAGACATCCAGTGTTAATAAAAGCAGTCTTCTTCTTGATGCTCGCTGCAGAGCTGCTCCACCTAAGGGAAATTTAAGCAAACTCTAAGCGTAACTGCCACCAATTATGCAGCCGAACAACAGCGAGCGCACGCTCTCCTTCCCTCCCTGACACATCTCTGAGCCGTGTGGAGACAATGGTTTCTGTCCGGAAGGCCAAACCTAGATCTTAATGCTCATCCGCTCTCCCAGCACACTTTGGATTTAGAGAGGGATTTGCTGGAGAACGTTGAGAGGGAAAAGAGAAGATAAGTCGTGTGTGTGTGAAGCTGTCAGAGTTCAAGCGCTGAGAGAGTTAGCCAAGGTTAGTCTTCTCTCTGTCTTTCCCTTTAGACCGTGGATTTAACAAAGATTCTGGGGAGAATTTTCAAAAGGAGAGAATTACAGAGATGACACCTTTTATTTAAGCAGCAAGGCAGCAGCCAAGTATCGACAGAAGACTCTAACTTTATCTCTGGCAGCTCAGTACGGAGAGTTTCCACACTGGAAATAACTTAATCCTAGAAATCAGCTGATAGTGTTCCAGTAAAGCTCCCAGCTGATATACATTTATCAGTTTGGGTTATGTTTTATAGCAGAAATATATGTGCTGTAATATATATTTACCATTTCACAATGCAATATTTCAGAATACTCATATTGGTGCAAAATCAAACAGACTGATTCAGTTCAAAAATTCAATTTACCATTTTCTATAACCGTAGATGATTGGTTTATACCTCTTAGATGATTATCAACATTGGTATCATAATGCAGTGTTATGTTGAGACAGTGATGTGATCATGTTGTATTAATTCATGGAACGATAAGTTAAGACTCGCAGCATACATTTCCTTATAATTTTTTTTCTAAGATTATTACAATTATAATTAGAACTATTTATTTATTTATTTTTATTCTTCAATATTTTCATTGTTATTTTTCATTATTTATTTACTTATTTATATTAAATTTTCATTGATATTTTTTATTATTATTATTATTATTTTCATACATTTTTGGTATCATCGGAAAAAATATTGAATATAGAAAAAACAGTGCACAGGTTTATTTTGTAACACTGTAATCACATTATTCTTAACTACTTTAATTATTTTATTTTGTTATTATCATAATTTTACAAAATACCTACTGCAGAAAACATAGTAAAAATATATTATTTTTTAATTTTTAATTTTTTCAGTAATGTTTTTTTAGTATTTCTTTTATAATTATAATTTTACAAAACACTTCATGCAGAAAACAGTGCTCAGAGTTATGTACTAATGCTGTCATCACAGTTTTCCAGCAGAGGGCGCTGTGAGTATGTTTTACACATAGACTGTAAATAAAAATGGACAGCGTTGCTCCGCTGGTATTGGTTGCTCCGCTTCTTCCCGTTGTACGGTTCTGAAGCCAAAAAATCCTGCTCCTGGGCGCCGCCATTGTGCAGCCAGAGCCTGTGAAGCCACTGTAATAAGCTCCGCCCTACAGCGTAGCGTCACAAGACGCTGTGTGTCCTTTGAAGTTTCACTCTACGGCGGCTGTGAATCAAAGGAAACCAGGAAGTAAAACCCCGTTTTTTAAACTCTAATAACTAATGAAAAAGAAACATTTCAGGAAAAAGAGGCCTTGAACACAAAACAGTCAAATACTAACTACATATCACCACAGCATACGGATGTGAGAAACGTGTATTTATTTTTAAAGTTTGACTGCTCCCCCATTCAAATTAATGGGGGAGACGGATTTTTTGACCTATACTGCAGCCAGCCACCAGGGGGCAGACACACGGCTGAAAGCCTCACCACCAGCCACCGGAACTTCTCCCTTGGTTTTACAATACTCTCGGTATTCAATGCAGCTCATTTATAACATGAATACCTTTAAAAGTCCTCTTGGTGCAAAATTCAGGGTACATAATACATGAAGAAAGAGGAACATTTTGTTACTGAGCATAAAACCACGAGGTACTGGTTGTCATGTTGATAATATGAAATGTTTGCCATTTAAAATAGTCAAAAAATTGGTACAAGAACATTTTTTAATCTGTTTGGTTTTAATCTGTACAAGTTTTTAATTAAAATATTATTTTCATGAAGGATTAAAAAATTATATCAACCTTCCAGTCATTTAAAATTTTGTACAGGAATCAAATTCTGAACAATTAGCTTAGCTGTGTTGGAGTGTTTCTCTGCAAAGTGGATCTTTAACTCATAATTAATGTGAATGATCCAAAAGAGATCAACGGAGGCTGAAGGCTAACCTGTCAGCTCTCTGTTAGCTTAGATATTAAAGTGTCATTCCCACAACTTTAAATCTTTACTCAGTACGCAGGAATAAAACGAGGAGGCACTCGATCTGAAACACAGCCTGACATCGCTCATGTGATGCCCGAGAGCTTAATGGAATGACTCTGGTTTCAAAGCGCGCTGCTGTATCTCTACAACGGTTCACAAAGCAGGAGACCGGATCATATGCAGCTCAATATAACTCGGTCTTTGTCTCTCAGGATCCTCTCTTTTACGTTTGGACAAAGACGATCCAGAAGATTTTGGGAAACCAGACCAGGTTTATTTTGGTTTCCAACGGATTAGTTAAAGAGAGGATCTTTTGAAAATGAGGCTTAGGCAGTGAGTCAGTGCTCCACTTACAGGACTGAATAGCTGTGCTCACATGAAGACATTCCTGCTCCCAGATCATAAAATAATCCTGAACTGTGTAATATTTTGACATTACTGAGCAGCTCGAATAAAAGCGTATCAATTAAGAGTCAAATGGTGTGAACAGTGATTCTGGATCGCTCCAATCTAAATCCCCCTTTGGTTTTTGCTCATATCTGCTGCTATGATATGAAATGCAAGCTGTTTCCTAGCAATTCATTTAAGATTAATTTAACTCCATACAATATGTTTGTATTTAATCAGCAGGGTGGATATTAAGTCTGTGAACAAACAGCCCGACCAACACTTAGACTGCAATACAAGCTGCATCTCTTAAACTGGCTCCGTGTAAATGCTATCATTCACATCATATACTGTGCTTACAGTATGTGCCTCCACACACACACACACACACACACACACACACACACACTGTAATCTGCACATTCATACACACATGAAGAGTAATTGCTCCAGCACATAAGAAATCATGCATGAGAGCTTAAAAAGGAGCAGAGTAATTATTTATACCCACATGTACACATATGGAGGCTGACTGTATGAGCACTTTAGCTCTGTTTCTGCCGCTCCGTCTTCCTCTCACACACTCTCACACACACTTGCAAAAGGGAAAGGAAGGTGGATCACGATCGCTCGTATACTGCAACGTCAGCTTCCCCGCCTGTTCATCGAACGCTGACACGGCAAGAGCTCAGTTGAGTTTCTTTTTAATCCATCTCTGACTCACTTTTATGCAAATGCATCATCGATGTGATAGATTTCAGATTTCTTTATTACTTTGTGTTTCGTTCCGTCCTCAGCTGAGGTGTTTCCTGCATTTTACAACATTCCCTGCCCTGATTGTTGATCGGTTTTCAGTCCCTGTTGGTGGCCATCTTCCTCGCCTCTTCAGCCATTTTGGCTTTTTATGATGTCCCAGCTCTTCTGCAGAGAAAAGCTTGAGCAAAGTCCAATGAAAAAAGGTCTTTACATCATGTTAAAGTCCAAAAAGCCGACACACAGATAAAACAATCACACATATTGAGTGAGACAAAGGTAAAACAGCAGGCAGGGAATTAAGCTGGCAAATGGAATAAAGGCTAGAGGCTTACACACACACACACACACACACACACACACACACACACACAGGAAACATTCTGTCAGAGTTAATGAGAAAGGCTGGGACATTTGTGCAGGACTGATGGGAAACTTGGAGGCAGCAGGGGAGTTGAGGTGATGGCGAATAGTTTGGAAACCTTTATTTATTTAGTTTTTAATTCTTGTTTTGCTTCTGCTCTCTCTCAGCCTGCTAGCTGCTTAGAATCAAACATACCCCTTTTCGACCGAGGCAGTTTCAGGGTCAGTTCGGAGCCGGCACTCAATTCAGAACTGTTTTTCGTGTTTTGTCTGCGAATGAACGGCTCCCACCCGGGGAAAACTGGTTCTTGAGCGGCTCCAACTCTTTGCTGGTCTAGAACCGCGAACTGCTTACGTCAGGGACAAGAGGCGGGGTTGCCGTGACCAAAAACACAAACCAAACATGTGTCCTCCATTGTCCTGCAGCGAAAAAATAAAAGAGACTCATGGATTCCAAGGTCTCTTCAGGACCTCATGTGGTTATGCAAAACCAGGAGCAACACCAGCAAGCATGCTACGTTGACCGCCATCTTTGTTGTTGTGAGGGAAAGTTGGCGCTAGCGCTGCTGGGAAAAGCAGGCACGTAAATCTGACGTCATGACGTGTCTCTTCCACGCACTTGAGCAGGCGAAAAAACAAACGGGTGCTGTGGTGATTCGAGAGTTCAACCAGCTCCAAACCAGTGCGAGCACCAGCCCGGAAATACAACCCTGTTCACGTTGGTCGAAAACAGGTTACACTGACACCGACCCAAACCCCAGTTACATGAGAGAAAGAGGACTTCTGATAGTTTTCCAAAGACCTTTATCGACCTCCGTCTGTCCGTAAACCATTCCAAACTGATTTCCTGAGAGCTTACACCGCCAGACTTCGGTCCTCCGGTTAACGACCACATGCTGATTACGCATTGATCCAGTCGACCAAACTACACACAACTTTATCTCCATACTCTAGATTAAAACACTGCCAAACCACACTGCCCTACAAGATGACATCTGCGCTTGTTTACATCCTGGTAGTAGAGCCTTAAAGCGTTATGGCAGTAGCCGTTAACCGGAGCTACAGCCCCAACTAGTGGCAGGTGGCTGCACTACAGCTTCAACACAACATATGTATACTAAAAATATAGATCATTTGTTAAAGGTGACATATCACGCTTTTTCATCAATATATATTGGTCTAAGAGGTCCCCAAAACATGTCTTTAAAGTTAATGCTCAAAAAAACACTTTGAAATCAGATTTTGGTCTGCCTGAAAAACCCTCTTCTTCATTCCTCCTCAGAACACTCTGTTTTCTCTCTGACCACGCCCCCTCAGGAAGTGGATGTGCCTCGGCTCTCCAGCACGTTGATCTAATGTTTACATGTTGGCTGAATATACACGGCTGCTCAGAGATCGCGTTACTTCAACCCTCTGAATCTGATCCTGACGGAGAGGCGCCTGTAGCAGGACCTTTCTGAAGGTTTGGTCACAGATTTAGTGTTTCTTGTTGTTTTATTTATCAGTATGTAGACGTGTGTCTTGGTACACAGCTACAGCTACAGCTACGAACATGTAGCTATGTGGCTATGCTAACTAGCGCTAGCACTTATCCATGATAAATAAAAATCATCCACTAGATCTTCAAATCTGCAGACGTGGGGAGTAAAACCGACCTCTGCCAGAAAGGCAGCAGGACCTTTTATGAAGGATTGGTCACAGATTTAGTGTTTCTTGTTGTTTTATTTGTCAGTATGTAGACGTGTGTCTTGGTACACAGCTACAGCTACAGCTATGCACATATAGCTATGTGGCTATGCTAATTAGCGCTAGCACTTATCCATGACAAATAAAAATCATCCACTAGATCTTCAAATCTGCAGACGTGGGGAGTAAAACCGACCTTTGTGTTTATTAAGACAGCCTACAACTAGCATGCCTCCCTCCTAAGCTCCTTGTTAGCACACATTTGTGCAGGTAATGAAAACAGAGGAGGGATTCAGTATTATTTTATACAGTCTATGGGCTGAACAAGCTCCGAGCTCTGACTCCGTGACAGACCGGATATTGTTGTTACGTAACAAAAACACTGAAGTCTGAAACGGCTCGTTTCACACACATTTACAGAAAGGTGGAGAAATCAGAACAGGGGCAGAATGGATTTTTTTCATTCTCGGGGGGGTTGTAGACATATCAGAGACACATATTTCAGGTAGAGAACCATTAAAAAGTCCATTTTGCATGATATGTCACCTTTAAACAAACTAGTAATTCAGGTGCAGACGGTCAATCGTTATGTCAACAAGATGTGCACATCCCAAAAGATAATAAATATGCATTACTTCACTGTGTAAGACAAGTTCACCAGGGAGGTCAACACCATTGTGGAAGACTTAGGCCTAGTTTATACTTCTGCACCTATGTCTTCTGTGTTGACTCAACGGTGAAGACTACAGCGTAGGTCTTCCTAACCATGTTCCAACACAGAAGCCTGACGTGCACTTCCTCCAAAATCTAACTACATGTACACATTGAAACCACGTGGACCACAATCCCTGTGATTGGTCCGCTGTGCAGCATCCTGTTTCCTGCATTTATAACATTTCGGAATCAATGTACTTGTCCTCCGACGTCTCCTCTCTATTCTTCTTTGTAATAATTGCTGAAAGATCAACATTTATCAGCTCCAGTTTAGTTTGATAAGGTCTGAGTCTCCAAAGTTCACTGTGGACAAAAACTGTGTGACCCGACTGCATTGGGCACCATGGCATAAGACCAACACAGAAGTATAAACCAGGCTTTAGGCCATTCATTCATTTCATTCAGTCCCAGGACAGCCCTGAACAATATGTTTCTGTTTCCTTTTTGCTGAGAGGATGTAAAAACAAACACAGCAAATATATAAGTTAAACTTTGTATCATAAGAAGAAATCAAAGGTTTAAAACCGAGCATTCAGGACTGGTTGATTGGTGCATCAGATATCAAGTCCTGAGCTGTAGAAGTTTTTCTCCTCGCTCTTCAAATCAAAATAAGAACACTTGAACTTTTCTTTTCTCATGTCGCCGATTAAACTACATTATTCAACAGGGTTAACACTGTTTATTTTTAATTAGATTTTTTTGCACACAGTGCTGCAGAGTAACATTTTTATTATTAATAAAGAACCGTTATTAAATGGACAACTTGTCCTTAATAGTCTGCAGTTTTTCTTAAGTTCATCTACCCTTTTTTCTCTTTCCCCTTTATTGCTGCAGCGCTTATCCCTCTCTCTTCATCCTTCCCTCTCCTGTCTTTTATCTCTACGTTCTGCTGCAGTTCATTTTTTTTTATGCTGATGACTAAAAACACGAACGATACCAGGGGCATCTTCCAGCTGAAGGAGTGCTCCCTCTTTTTTTTTTCTTCTTGGTTGTGTAGTTTATCTCCTCAGATGCCCTTTGTCTGCCTCTCAACCTTCCCTTCCTCCTCTCTCTCCTCTCTTTCCTCTTCCTTTAATCCCTTACACCTAATTCCTCCCCTCTCATCTTTTCCCCCCTCTTTCAATTAGCCTCTTTCTTCTTGTCAATCCCTCCATTTTGTCTGCGCCTCCATCTTTTCAGCGGTCTCCCTCTCTCCCTCACAGAAACTGTTTGGTAATCCTGCTAACTGGAACGGCTCACTTAATTGGACTCAATCCTTTCTGACAGATTCTTTCTCTCCCCTTACTCCCTTGTTTTTCCTAAATAGGATCCTTTTTTTTTTTACCCCAAAATAAACTCCCTCCCCCTTGTCCCTCTCTCCTCTTCTTCCTCACGACTCCTCTCTTCGTCCTAATCCCCCGACCTCTGGCTTTTCTCTTTATTTTTCTTTCCTGTTGATTCTTGCCGACAGCTTTTCCTCATTCCTCTTTACTTCTTTTCTTCTGCTTCACTCAGTGTTTTCCTGCCTCGGTATCGTAAGGCATTATTTCTGGAGCTGTAACTCCTGCAGGGACAGTAGGAAGTCTTGCATAAGACATGTTCCAGTGCCTAGTTGTGTAATAGTCAAAAACTTAGATTCACACTGCACTGTACGCTCTCTTCCTCTCCTTGAGTCCTTCATCATGCATCACACTCATCATACAGAGAGTGAAACCACCAGTCAGTCTGCTTTTCTGTCTGCTGCAATCTGACAGCGCAAGAGCAGCATTATGGAGACGTGACAGCTGAAGAGCAACGAGACGGGGATATCATTGTTCTCGCTTCCTTTGAGGAGGACGTCAGGGCTCAATCTCACTTCACCTGACTTCAGAAAGACTCTTTTTAAACGATCATTATTTTGTCAATGTGGAAACATCTTTGATTCAATGTATGAACCTCCTTTTGCATTAATGAAACTGGCTTCAATTCTATTTGAGGTAAAACAAACAGGCGAACTAGGACAGGCTGGCGTACGGTGTGTGTGGCATTTACTCAGGGTGGAGTCTATTTGTCTCGTCAACAGAAGCCACTGTATATAGTTCTCATCATAATCCTACCATAATGAATTATTAAAATAAAGAGAATAACATTATTCAAACACATTAAAGCGTGTTATGAGAATGATAATAATGTGAAATGTTCTCAGTGACAGATATAAGATAAAATAAGATATTACTTTATTGATCCCCCGGGGGGGAATTCAGTTGTTACAGCAACCCAGACATAAGTACAATCAAGAAAGAAGTTTCAATAAGTACAAAAAAAAAAAAAAAAAAAATAAGATAAAAAATAAAATAAAAAATAAGTAAAATAAAATAGATAAATAAAGCTAGAATACAATTTAGATATATACAATGTTACAAATGGAATTTAAATTAAATAGAAGTAATTACAGGCAGTATTATTAGAATTAGAATTCCAGCTTTGTGCAGCAGAGGAAGTGATGCGGTGGTGTCTTCGCTGACAGTAAGGCATCATCAGCAAACAGTATGAACACAACGAGTTACAAATCCATCCACATCCCGATAAAAACACACACACACACTTGACACAAAGAGACACACGGCTTTGTGGCTGCACGTGTTGTTTCATTAACACCTCGCCTGAACACTGAGGTGTGAAGTGAACAGAAGTGGGTTAAAAGGTGAAAATGAAAACACATTTTTATAACCGTGTAATGTGTATTTACTTTGTACTACATTAGAGGAAACAGAGAGGTTTACGCCCTGAGAAAGCTGCCGAGCTAACTTCAGGCTCACTCACTTGCCTTCAGACTCAAACTCACTACAGAGAGAGCGCAGACTGTTTCCACTGCTCTAAATCTTCCTCAGGGTCGGACTGATCGACCATAGAGAGTTCATGTTTCTTTTTCTTATTGAACTACTTAAATTAAGATGTATATCACTACATACACCACAAAGGTTGCAGCTTTATGAATACAGGAATGCAACCTTAAAGACATCAATGAGACATCAACTTTATTGACTCCTAAAGCCGTCAGTGGCTGTAATCTTCGGTCCCATGGACAAAGTCTTTTTGTCATTCCTCGGACTCGCTCTGTTTTTGGCAAAAGTGCTTTTAATGTTTTTCTCCCTCATCTTGGTCTGAGCTTCAAGCTCACCTAAAACTGGATTGCTTAATTTGATTGGAGGGTTGATAAAACTAGGATAATCTGATCAGCTTGTGCACATGTTTTAAAGCTTAAAGGTGACATATCATGCAAAATAGACTTTTTAATGGTTCTCTACCTGAAATATGTTTCCCTGGCATGTCTACAAACCCCCCGAGAATGAAAAAAATCCATTCTGCTCCTGTTCTGATTTCTCCACCTTTCTGTAAATGTGTGTGAAACGAGCCGTTTCAGACTTCAGTGTTTTTGTTACATCACAACAATATCCGGTCTGTCACGGAGTCAGAGCTCGGAGCTTGTTCAGCCCATAGACTGTATAAAATACAACTCAACCCCTCCTCTGTTTTTTATTCCCTGCACACATGTGTGCTAACAAGGAGCTTAGGAGGGAGGCATGCTAGTTGTAGTCTGTCTTAATAAACACAAAGGTCGGTTTTACTCCCCACGTCTGCAGATTTGAAGATCTAGTGGATGATTTTTATTTATCATGGATAAGTGCTAGCGCTAGTTAGCATAGCTACATATCGTAGCTGTAGCTGTGTACCAAGACACACGTCTACATACTGACAAATAAAACAACAAGTAACACAGAATCTGTGACCAATCCTTCAGAAAAGGTCCCGCTGCCTTTCTGGTAGAGGTCGGTTTTACTCCCCACGTCTGCAGATTTGAAGATCTAGTGGATGATTTTTATTTGTCATGGATAAGTGCTAGCGCTAGTTAGCATAGCCACATAGCTACATGTTCGTAGCTGTGTACCAAGACACATGTCGACATACTGATAAATCAAACAACAAGAAACACTAAATCTGTGACCAATCCTTCAGGAAGGTCCTGCTACAGGTGCCTCTCCGTCAGGATCAGATTCTGGATCAGATTCAGAGGGTTGAAGTAACGTGATCTCTGAGCAGCCCTGTATATTCAGCCAACATGTAAACATTAGATCAACGTGCTGGAGAGCCGAGGGCACATCCACTTCCTGAGGGGGCGTGGTCAGAGAGAAAACAGAGTGTTCTGAGGAGGACTGAAGAAGAGGGTTTTTCAGACATGCCAAAATCCAAATGCCAATGTGAAACTTCTTATGCTGCTGTCTTGGCCAGGACTCCCTTGTAACAGAGACATTATATCTCAATGGGACTATTCCTGGTAAAATAAAGTGCAGTTTGTGTCATGGTCTCATCTCTACCTCTTGTTTTGTCCGTTTCTCAGGAGGTCCTCCCGATGTGGGCAAGATGCTGGGCGGGGAGGAGAAGGAGGAGGACCCCGATGCAGCGAAGAAGGAGGAGGAGAGGCAGGAGGCCCTGAGGCAGCAGGAGGAGGAGAGGAAGGAAAAGTATGCCAAGATGGAGGCTGAGAGGGAAAGCATGAGACAAGGCATCAGGGACAAGGTATGATGACGCACAAAGAGCTACTTACTAAGTGAAATAACCCGACATTAACCCAACTTAAACAAACAACTCAGTCTGTCTGTCATTGCTAGGAAAACAGCCAACACTACAAAAGAAAACCAAACAGGGAATACATCTAATATCAATATTTCATCATTGCTAACAGGAACGGGGAGATGATCAAGCAAAAACTAAAATCATGGTAGAACCGTGCATGAGACGTTTTGATGTCGCCACTCGTAATGACGTCATGACAGCGAACTCTCTTCATGACAGACCTGTGTTTGAAACAAGACTGTGTTTGTTTCTTTCTTGTTATTTATAGCTTTTATAAAATAGATCAGTGGAGCATGAGGAAGCGGCTGCAGAGAGAGAGGGCAGAAGAAAGAAGTCAATAAACAGAATGTGCTCTGATTAATTAGAATACATTTGAATAAGGAGACAGGAACGGGGAAGTTCAGGGAGAGGACTGCATTATAAATGTAAACAGCGCTCCAATAATAGCTCTTTGTTGAATAAACAGAGTCAGTGCTTTAGTTACAGATGAAACATCAGGATTTATTCTCTAATATTGACGCATTATAAAGATGTTTCAAATGTTTCCATCCCAAATGTCTCATCGAGTATCACATTTTGAATCAACACATCTTCCTGTGTTTGCTCTTCCTCTGACGTGAGACCGCGGAGCTGCAGTGCAGACACGCAGAGAGAGAGACCGGCAGTCTGTGGGTGGGTGGGGCACATCTGAGGGGAACATTGTGAATCAGTGGGATGAAAAGCTGCACGTCTCCCCAGGCTCCTCACCTCCTCCATTCCCCTTAAGTTCTCCCAGTGGAGAACAGAGAGCGAGGAACAACTCCCAGCTTTCTCGTTACTGAAAGGTTTCCATCAGCCTCCTCCACAGCTCCATCCCTCTGAGCCAGATCCTGAGCAGAGTGTCCGTATTATATCTGCAGCCTGTAACTTAATGGATGTTCGTAGTAGAGTTTGACAGAGCAAATATTTTAAAGTGGAAAGTTACTGTTTGGGAATTTAATGACGCTGATGTTGCAGCCTGAAAAATGAGACGACAGTTCCACAGTAACCGAGATTCTCACTACACCTCTTGTGCAAGTTGTCAGCAGTGACAGATTAAAGTCTTCTCTTTTTCTTTGCAGCTTTCAATGGTGGTCTTTTTTTTCTTCCGTGCCTTTTTCAAGCAAATGCATACACAGATGTTTTTGACAGTGCGAACACTGACAAACACCAACAAACACCTCTGACATATTCCAAAGTAAAGCTTTGAAAGAGAGAGAGGAAGACATGAAGGGTTCTGCAGCAGAGTGTAAAAATAGCAAAAGGCTTCAAATAAGGTGTGAGGTATCTCGTATCTGCCAATAGGACAGGTGAGTAGGAGTAGCTGTGTGTGCATTATGCTGTATTCGTGTTGTATGAGAGTTAAGAGTAATTACAGGTTTACAGCTAGTCATACAACATCATAACTCTAATAGGAAAAGTGTGGCTCAGCCTGTTCAGCAGATATGATTGCACAGTATTTAAAAACAGACATAAGCAAACACATGAACACACACGAAGACACACACACACACGCACACACACACACACACACACGCACACACAGAAATGCCAATCGGAATTACATCCCAGGCCTGTGATGCTTCCAGCAGAGCTGCAGGCTCAGCACAAGTTGGTGTCAAGCTTTTCAGGGCAGAAGGCAACTCGGATCATAAAGCTGCCTTAATGGATGCTGTTGGGCATCACAAATGAGTGTAAAGTCGTACAATCACGGTGTTAATCCCACCCTGTGTCTTAAGTTCTTCATATTTCTGTTTCAGTACGGCTTAAAAAAGCGCGAGGAGGCCGAGGCTGAGGCGGCCGCCGCGGCAGAGCAGCCCGCAGAGGGCAGCTTGACTCGACCCAAGAAGGCCGTGCCAGCCGGCTGTGGCGACGAGGAAGAGGAGGAGAGCATCATGGACCAAGTAATGAAATACCTGCCAGGCCCACTGCAAGACATGCTGAAGAAGTAGGCTAGCCCACTATAGCTTCGTTCAAAGGCTACATTCACAGAGCTGAGTCAAATCAGAGGTTTGTTTTTCATCCTGAAGATGGATCTGAAATTCGCTTCATAAGCTAAAAAATGTTCAATCAGATGTTTTTTTTTTAATATTCTGTTTTTTGTGTTTGGACAAATCAAAGATTCATGCAGGGGGAAGGATTCGGGTGCAAACCAGCGGTGTGAATTGTAGCCATTTGACTTAGCCAGGTGAACGTTAGCTTGACTGATGATGCTGACAGCACGCAGAGGGGCTGAAAACACAACGTTAGATGGTTTATCCTTCTAGTCTGAGCAGTTTAAAAACTCCTTTTCTCTCCTCTGCAGAAGCTGCCGAGCTTTCTCGCAGCTCTGAAAAATAATCTCCCTCTTCACTCTGTTTGTACATAAATAAATGATTACATTACAAGCCTGGAGGTGGGCAAACAATCATAAGATATTATGAGAAACTATTATACTAACTGTGTGTCTGTCTCTAAAATAACAAAAAAAGATATATGTGATAACTTGATAAGCCATATTTTAAAAATGAAAATTAAAGACTACTGTTGTGTGCTCCTAAAGCTACTGTTTTGTGTTCAACCATGTCCGATATTTATGTCAAACTTTTTGCACACAGTGTTACACTTTTCTCTGTCAGACCTGTTGTCTGTCTGCCCGACACACACGCCCCGAACGCCCGGACATCAAAGTGTAATGGCACCCATGTAGTGTAGTGTTTAACAAATGTTTCTATTCCCCTGTTCAGTGCGTCTCCTTCTTATGTCTTGCATGCCATTTGTCTGGACAAGTTTGTTGTGTGGATCTGTGCAAACTCACCTTCCCCTTTATCCTCTTCTTTATCATGCAAAAAATATTAAGGCAATAACTCCTAAGTTTGAGTGTGAATTCACTTCCATGTCGATATAACCGTTAATAATATCCGTAGAAGGAAATAAAAAAAGATGTGTATGCATTCAGGACTTTTGATTTACAGTTTTTTTTTACCTTATTGTTTGATGAAGAATGACCGTGTAGCCGTTCATACAACAGCCAAAACCTAAGCTTCAGCCATAAAACCAGAACTTACAGTATATACTCTAACTATCAGGATCTATTACTCGAGAGAGAGTACTGAAAGAATCTGTTTGAAACAATAAGACATCTTTAGCTATGATTTGTAAGATACGAAAGGAGAAGTGTTTGTGTCATGTAGAGAGAAAAGACCACCTCCCTCGATACTCTCACGGTGACGTGATCGTGCAGTTTAGCTGCCGCTGTAGTTACACAGGATGTGTTTTCCTAGAAGACAAACAGTGACGCTTGATTTAGTCGTTCCACTAAATGTTGGTTTAAATGTGAGAGTGAGCTGCTGAGGGTGACCTGATATGCCATGAGCAATAAAGGATTATCATGTATGTTTCTGCCTGAACTTCAATAAAAACTTAAAACCTTGTTCACAGACATTAAAAATGGGTCTTTCTTTGTCCTCTGGGATGTTTGGTTGGCTTTCAAACACAGTTGGGAGAAAAATTGAAGGTAAACTGAGAACTGGTGCATCCTGTCTATAATGAGTAACTAAAGGCGTCTTTGCAAAATATATTTTATACTTAAACACTATGCTTTCAGTCTGTTGTGCAAGTTTGTTTTTGTATGCACAACATTCATGTTACCAGTACTTGTGCTTGTCTTACTATAACAAGCTAAAAGGTCTCAGGGGAAAAGGCAACTCTTTGATTAAAGCTCCTGTGAGGGATTTTTGTGCCCCCTGTGGACAAAGCAGTGCCTTTAATCTCTTTGATGGTTACTATGATTTAAATCAGGGCTGCCAAACTTTTCAGCCTATCACCTCCAAAATAGCAATACTGAAGACAAGCGACCCACACTGTCCGTCCAGGAGGTGAAATGTTCCTCACTGCCATGAGAATAAATAAAATAGAACAACAGAAAAAGGTCTAAGATACTTTAACTAGCTGCTAAATTAAACTTCAGTTAACCTCAAGCGGCAACCTCCAGTCTTAAAATATGAGGCCCGTGTAGAAGTGCTAAAAACTGCAGTTTCTTGAGTGTCCACTAGAGGCTAGCTGCAGAAACACCGGACACACATACACACTCATTCAAAGAAGACGATCTGTACAGCAGAAATAAACATGTTTACAGCCTGGTTCAAAAACAGTTTAGTCTGAATAGCTCATTTCTCTATCAGCACACACTGTATAGGGTGCATTTATAATAAATGATTTTTTAAGATAATGAACTTACAAGTTCTGCCCAAATAAGGGCGTGGCTGACTTGATTGACAGGCGGGAACACTGTTGCGAAAAGGCTTAAGGCCCGCCTCTTTACCTCAGACTAGCTCGACAGATGTTAGGTTGAGTTCAGCATTTCCAATATGGCGCCCGCTGACGATTGGCTTCAAAACAGGGCTTCAGAATCAGATGGGTGACGTCATGGAGACTACGTCCATTTATTCTAAAGTCGTGGTTATCCCACTGATACTGTTGTTTATCCGGCTTAGTCTCATTATAGGTGATGTGGCAACAAAGAGAAGTGGAAAACAGATATTTTTTACATGGTTTTGTTTAAAATGAAACCACTATTTTCCTTTTTGTGTCCATAATGATGGCTAAAATATGTTTGTTTTTTCGTCACATATATCAGTATGATAACTGTATGGCAGGAAGCATAAATGCAAAAAATGTGTTTTAAGTTTATTTAATTTTTGACCTATATCCCATCTGTTAAAATGGAGGAGGTGGGCTTGTGACCTGTATTGAAGCCAGTCAGGAAATCATTTTGGGAACCCCTGATTTAAATTATAGTCATCATATAGTAAAATTAACATAAAGAAATCATCAATCTTGAAGCTGATAGCTTGCTTTGCTTTTATACACTACTGTTCAAAAGTTTGGGGTCACTTAGAAATGTCCTTATTTTTGAAAGAAAAGCACAGTTTTTTTTCAATGAAGATAACATTAAATGAATCAGAAATACACTCTATGCATTGTTAATGTGGTAAATGACTATTCTAGCTGCAAACGTCTGGTTTTTAATGGAATATCTACATAGGTGTATAGAGGCAAATTTCCAGCAACCATCACTCCAGTGCTCTAATGGTACATTGTGTTTGCTAATCGCATTAGAAAGCTAATGGATGATTAGAAACACCTTGAAAACCCTTGTGCAGTTACGTTAGCACAGCTGAAAATGGTTTTGCTGGTTAGAGAAGCTGTAAAACTGGCCTTTCTTTGAGCTAGTTGAGTATCTGGAGCATCACATTTGTGGGTTCGATTATACTCTCAGAATGGCCAGAAAAAGAGAACTTTCATATGAAACTCCACAGTCTATTCTTGTTCTTAGAAATTAAGGATATTCCATGCGAGAAATTGCAAAGAAACTGAAGATTTCCTACAACGATGTGTACTACTCCCTTCAGAGAACAGCACAAACAGGCTCTAACCAGAGTAGAAAGAGAAGTGGGAGGCCCCGGTGCACAACTGAGCAAGAAGACAAGTACAGTAGAGTCTCTAGTTTGAGAAATAGACACCTCACAGGTCCTGAACTGGCGGCTTCATTAAATGGTACCTGCAAAACGCCAGTGTCAACGTCTACAGTGAAGAGGCGACCCCGGGATGCTGGCCTTCTAGGCAGAGTGGCAAAGAAAAAGCCATATCTGAGACTGACCAATAAAAGGAAAAGATTAATATGGGCAAAAGAACACAGACATTGGACAGAGGAAGATTGGAAAAAAGTGTTATGTACAGACGAATCAAAGTTTCAGGTGTTTGGATCACACAGAAGAAGATTAGTGAGACACAGAACAAGTGAAAAGATGCTGGAAGAGTGCCTGACACCATCTGTTAAGCATGGTGGAGGTAATGTGATGGTCTGGGGCTGCTTTGGTGCAGGTAAAGAGGGAGATTTGTATAAGATAAAAGGGATTTTGAATAATGAAGGCTATCACTCAACTTTGCAACGCCATGCCATACCCTGTGGACAGCGCTTGATTGGAGACAATTTCCTCCTACAACAGGACAATGACCCAAAGCACACCTCCAGATTATACAAGAACTATTTAGGGAAGAAGCAGGCAGCTGGTATTCTGTCTGTAATGGAGTGGACAGCGCAGTCACCAGATCTCAAACCCATTGAGCTGTTGTGGGAGCAGCTTGACCTTATGGTACACAAGAAGTGTCCATCAAGCCAATCAAACTTGTGGGAGGTGCTTCAGGAGGCGTGGGGTGAAATTTCTTCAGATTCCCTCAACAAATTAACAGCTGGAATGCCAAAGGTCTGCAATGCTGTAATTGCTGCAAAGGGAGCATTCTTTGATGAAAGCAAAGTTTGAAGGACAAAATTATTATTTCAACTAAAAATCATTATTTCTAACATTCTCAATGTCTTGACTATATTTTCTATTCATTTTGTAACTCATTTGATAAATAAAAGTGTGAGTTTTCATGAAAAACACAAAACTGTCTGGGTGACCCCAAACTTTTGAACGGTAGTGTAGGTCATACAGAAGCATCAGTATGAGATTAAGTCTTTTCATAACCAGTTGTAAATGACTCACAGGAGCTTTAAAATAATATGCTTTGGCTGTATTTGCTTTCGCCGTCTTTTTGGTGTTGTGCATGTGGTTCCATCATTTTGCAAAGGAGTTTATCTGATGAATAAAATCACTCAAAACAGCAACATAGCTTCAACATCTTGCATATAATCAGAGATGATCTTACATGTAAGAAAGTCTATTCCTTCATTTATGTCATACATGCTGTAATATTTACCCCAGTGAGGCTGCTGCATTAAAAATATTATGTATGACTAATGTAGCCATGACCCCACTGATGTTTGTTATTATTACTACTACAGATTTTCCCATCTTCTGGTGTGTGCACCCTGAATGAATCAACCATGTGAAGAGAGTCAGAAGTCATTGTAGAGAAATGTTGTTCAAGTGTAAACTGTGATGTCTACTGTTGGCCTGCAGAGGGCACTGCAGGGAAATATGGACTCATGTACCTCATTGTTGTTGTTTGTCCACCTTGCCACAGGGTGTCACTGTTGTCTTCATATGACAGAACACAGCACACATTACAACAGAAGCACTGTGCAAATATTATTATTACTATTCAAGCTTTATTTATTTAACAAAAAAATCAAACAAAAAAAGTGAACTATCTAACAAAACACAAAATCAGGCTCTAAAATATGAGAATAAAACACTGAACAAAGAAGAAGAGAAGGACACACAAAGTCTGTGAGTGGCAGGAGTTCCCTTTCCCTCATTACCCTCAGCATTCAGTGACTTACTGCGTCACATTAGTTTACATTCAGCTGTTTAACACCCACAGCACTGACAGGACAGTAACAGAGCAGTGATATTAATAACAGTACATGTCGTAATCTGACCCTGAAACATGCTGTGAAATCTATCACTGAGTGTCAGTCTCAGGCACTTCAAGGAAAAGTGGATCGTACCGTGGGGTTCGTTTTGGTTCTGCAGCCTGGTTCACCTGTCGGCTTTAAATATAAAGTTCAGATAGCAGACCCTGTGTATTCTCATTCCTCACACGACAACACACATCACCTCTAGTTACCGGTTAGATAGCAGCCAACCCTTCCTCTGTAGTGTCGTTGATTTGAAATGAAGTGCTACAAAATATACAGCAGTGTTGACATTACCAGCGTGTGGTAACAAGGATGTAAACATGTGTGACAGACATGTTCGGCTAGACCAGCTCCATCGTGAACTCTCAGAGGCTGGTTTTGAAAAACTGCATCCAGTCTGCTAACAATCATTGAAGCTGTTAGAGTTCACAGCCCTAAAGAAACTACACACTTGGGTTGAGGCACTTAATATGACACCTTTGTTGAGCAGTACCCGCCCTCTTCATATGAAACCACACATTTAAGCTCCAGTAAATACAAATAACACTATCATCAAGGCAGACCTGGTTGAAAGTTTGACAGAAGTCCATGCAGGCAGTAGCTGGAGTAAGCTAGAGTACTTTGGGTTGTTATGAAGTGAGTGAAGGTGAATTCTGAATAACATGATTACCCTGCTTTCTTACTTATTACATTAAGTTGATTCTGATTGGTCGACACCTCATTGGAACAGTGATTCTCAACAGCAAAAGCGGCGCTACGAACAATCTGATTATGCACGCAAGATCGGATTAAAGAGCTGCAGCACATTGCACCGCTACCTGTTGACACTGTGGAGAAACATACGTTTCTGCAGGCTGCACAACATGCAGGATATTTGGTTTATATGGAGAGCTAGAAACTTTGGATCCATGAAGAGAAGAGGAGGAAAACAGCGAGGGAGATTGAACAACACACGCCGAATTAAGGAGACGCTGATCAACGTGAAAGCAGAACACGGTACGGGCTTTGACAGCGTCAGAGGACCGGTTCAGTGAAGAGGAAATGTCAACATACTCGACCTTGTTCAGGTGCTGCAGTCTTTTTATGCATGAGTTCAAAATGTCGGTAGTAAAATGCGAATGGTTTAACATTACCTCTGCTCAGTTTTTGTGATCTGTAACACAAAAGCAGATCAATGCTTTGACTTGACTGTGCATGAAAATGTGAAGTTTAATGATGATCTGACTCGCGAGTAAGCTGATGAGGTCACACTGTTGTCATTGAAGGAGGGATGTAAGGATATATCACAAGCCGGTAAATAATTGGTACAAATAAGGTGGATTAAAATTGATTCAACAAAGTGTGTATTGTGATTAGGGATGGGTACCGAATTCGGTACTTTTATAGGTACAGAGTGAATTCCGTCGGTACTACCGAGTACTGACTCACGTAAAACCAAACGATACCATGTTTCGGTACCTGAACGCATCCCTGTGACTGTGAGTGAGTGGAAGAGACGGCGAGTTTCCATACTTTCACCCTGTAATAAAGTCAGAGACTGATCGGGTGGACGTCTCTGCTGTCTGCATCTGCTCGGGAGCGCGCCAAACGGAGCCTGCCCATAGGAAAATAAATTTAGAGAGGAGATCTCAAAAGTGTTTCATGTATGTCTCCTAGACAACAATGAGATGTGTTTGAAAGCAAAATGAGACTACAGCTTATGTCACCTGTTTCTCATTCTTGCCTCCAGAAAAAAGTTTCAAAAAGTCTCAGCTTAGTCTCCCTTTCAGTTCAAAAGGAGATCTGGTCAGAATCTGAAATGATTCTCAGGTATTTCTCAAGTGTTGTGACTCCTTTTGAGCTCAGGTGGAGAAATCAGGGAGCTCTCTCAATCTAACCTCATTTGTTTTTGTCAGACTCAGTTTTTGAGTCTCAAGTTGAGCTCAGATGGAGCAAAGAAAGAGCCTGAGCTCATCTTTTCATGAACATTTATAGTGCCCTGCAAAATTAAGATTTCAATGTACTTGTCCACAAACTTACAATTCTCATTAAAACATTTGAACCACTTCAAGATCAGATATTTAGATGTGAAATGATCTCTTCTTTGACTTCACAGTCTGGTCCTTCCTTTACAAGTCTGTTTGGAACAAAACAACTTCACAAAGATTTAGTGGACTTGAGAGAAATTGCAAAAGATAGAGATTTCATACCAAAATATGAGCCGCAAAAGGGCCGACCAGATTTAGACAGATTATTACAATTAAAGGAGTGGATTCTTTTGGGCGCTGGTGGCCTAGCGGTCTAAGCACCCCACATACAGAGGCTACAGTCCTCGTTGTAGAGGTCACCGGTTCGATTCCCGGCCGGTCGACCATTTCCTGCATGTCTTCCCCCGCTCACTACTCCCCACATTTCCTGTCTCTCTTCAGCTGTCCTGTCAAATCAGTCTCAACTATTTCTCCTAGTGAATTTTAGGAGACACTAAAGAGAAACGAATGAGAACAATTTGAAACTTGAATGAGGCTGAAGAGAGAATCTCAATTTTGTCTCCAGAGACTTAGAAGAGAAAGCCTTGAGCATTAGAATTTTCCTCTGGGTGCAGCTGACGGGCGCGCACTCACCATGAGGCAGAGCAGGAGGATTACGTTTATTTTCTACAGTCTATGGTTGAGACTGACTCTCTCGCTCCGACTACCTGCCCTGTTTATAACCGTTCCTGTGTGTGTGAGTGCCCAACAAGTAAGCTGTGTGTCCTGTTCTTATACAGAGACGGAGAACTGACTTTTCCCCGTCTGCAGACATTCACGTGTGTTCATTGATAAACTCCTGAAAGAGCAATTAGACGCCACGAGCACGTGTCAGCTAATATATCTAATCACCTAATTAATCCTGTTTCTGTTCATTTCATGTTAAATTAAATAAATATGTTAAATTAAACAAATTTGAGATTTTTTTTTTTTTTTAATTAACATTTATTACCACATAAAAACACAAAGGTACCGAAAATTGGTACCGTTGAGTACCGGTACCGATTCCCAGGTACCGGGTATCGGTACCGTATCGGTTCAAATGTGAAAGGTACCCATCCCTAATTGTGTTATTATTTTCAAACAGTAGAGGGCGCTATCTGCATTTCACTCCGCTTGTTCATGAAGTCTCTTGCGCTGCTCTCTCGTCACTTGCTGAGTTGATCATAACAGACATGGCAGCAGCAGGTGAAGACCGAGCAGGTCAGGATGCACCTTTGTGTTTACAGTCTGAGGTACGGCAGCATTTTGTCTTTCCCTGATATTCCTGAAGAACAACATGTCAATTCACAGCCAGGAACAGAAGCTGCTCTTTAGTTCATTTAAAGAGATTGACCTTAATTGTTTGAATATTTCATACTTTCATTTGGGAATTGTTCACTTTCCATTTCTTTAGAATTGTTCTGAAATTTTTCCAACAAGGTATTTTTGTACGCTCATTTTGAGTTTTTTTGCAAGGTGCTGAAAAAAAGTGTGCAGTGGTTTTATTTGAGTTACAACACACCTTCAAAATGAAAAAGGATTACTTTTTTTACAAAGGAATATAAGAGAACAAATATATATTGCAGCTGTCCATATCTGAGGATTGAAATAAAATAGTTATTCAAATTTTGAGTTCAATCCTGTTATCTTGAAAATCGTTAGAGAATCGTGAGTGAACCAAAAATTGTGATTCAAATTGAATGGTGGGTTGAGTGTATCCTTACATCCCTACAATGAAGCACGACCAACCATGACACCTGAGGGACTGCTTCTTTTAGCTTCATAAATCACTCATTTTCAATCCAATCAAATCATCTGTTTATAAATAATCTGTGTTCACTTGTTGATGCCATCAGTGGGTAGCTGGGTAGTAAGATGGATAATGTTTAGTGAGATCCTGAAGAGTCCTGCTCACCCTGTTGGTTCTAATTTGCATAAACACCCCTCACTACACACCACCTGTCTTTTTGGATGTTACTGAAACGTGCATTTGTTATTCCTAGCTAGCAGGAACGCTCTGCAGAAACTTGTGATATGAACTCTGTAAAATGTTGCAGAGAGTGATCAGAGCGTGCATTCTCATCTTTACCCAAGTTATGACTCAAAGCAGCACAGTCGCGTGTTTGAACAGCCTCTAACTCTTTCCCACGTCGGTCACAAATAAATATATTCTGATAATATGAAGCGGCACATCTCACAGTAGCTAGGATTATAAATCCATCACTCTATATCTGAAGAATCTACGTCCCTCAGCTTCGGAGTACAATCAGTAAAAAATACTTAGTGTGAAAACCTTGAAGCGACATTAGAAGGAATAACTCAACTCTCTTACTGAACAAGAATACATCATTGGACTCCTAAATACAAACAGGGATGGCTTTAAGTTCCCTGCCATCTTTCACGAGGCTCTCCAGACATACAGCCCTCTTTGCGTAACACTTGAGGAAGAGATATTAAAGGATGAATGATTAAAAAGAAGTTTTTAACCAAGATGAAATTTAAACTCCAGGAAACAAAAACAGTATAAAACATCACCTTTGGCATGCACTGAGCTCCTCTGATGTCAAATGAAAACAGGACAAAGTTCAGCGATCATCTCAGAAACAGAAACACAGAAACCTGACGAGGTGTTCGTGAACTTCTTGCGGAGGCCGGGTGTGAGGCCGAGGAGGGATCCAAGTCTGGTTTGTAAAGATGGCAGGGGTTGAAGAGGAACAGAGGGCTGAGAGTAGCTTTGGTTTCTACACATTCGTCCGACACTTGGGGAAGATGGGTCCTCCCTCAAGCCTTCTCTTTCTTACTGTGGATGGAGGGAAGGTGGAGAGAGAAGGAGATGGAAGGTTGAGATGGAATACCAAAATGCATATTAGTTAATCATCATCATCTATGTTATCATCAGCATAAACTTGAGCTAAAGGTGAGCACAGTTTGCTGAAGCAGAGCTGAGGAAGCAACGACAGAAAGTCCAAAGAATCAGGAAAGAAAGGCACGTTTATCTTCCACATGAGCCGAGCAGGAGCTCTTCAGACAAACCAGATCAGAGCTTAACTTTCAAACTATGAAAGTTTTTAGTTCATTACTTAGTAAAAAGGCATGGTGCTACAACCAGAAACACTGAAGCAACAAGAACGCCTTAAAGAACTTTTCCACTGACCTACTTCAGACTCTAAAAATACTGTTGGACCTGCAACAACAAATTATAAAATCTACACAGGAAGGATTGCTCGGTTTGATTCTATGCATCACTTCTTTGCTTGCATAATCCTCAAAGCAGCAACACAGACGTCAGGTTGACTTATTTGTAATTCTGCAATTTATATTTCTAAGTTTCAGTACTTTTCAATGCCAGCTGATGCCGACCTCATGGCATCACTTTGGGCGAACCACAAGTGGCCTTCAAGAACATTGCAAATGTGCAGTAATGCCTCCAAACACCAATCTGTAAGATAATCACATTGACCTTTTAAATGTACCAGTATGATCAGTTTCATACTCATTTTATTGATAAGTTCTGGTCATCAATCCAGCTCTTGGTGTGAGCAGTACAGTCATGGCCAAAAGTTTTGAGAATGACACAGCTATTAATTTTCACAAAGTCTGCTGTTTCAGTTTTTATAATGGCAATTTGCATATACTCCAGAATGTTATGAGGAGTGATCAGCTCATCTGCAATTAATTGCAAAGTCCCTCTTTGCCTTGAAAATGAACTTTATCACCAAAAACACATTTCCACTGCATTTCAGCCCTGCCACAAAAGGACCAGCTAACATCATTTCAATGACACACAGGTGTCACACACATTAACACAGGTGTGGGTGTTGATGAGGACAAGGCTGGCGATCAATCTGTCATGATTGAGTGACTGGACACTTTAAAAGGAAGATGGTGCATGACACCATTGTTCCTCATCTGTTAGCCATGGTTACCTGCAAGGAAACACGTGCAGCCATCATTGCATTGCACAAAAAGGGCCTAACAGGGAAGTTTATAGCAGCGGGTAAGATTGCACCTCAGTCAACCGTCTATCCAATTATCAAGAACTTCAAGGAGAGAGGTTCAATTGTTGCCAAACAGGCTCCAGGGCGCCCAAGAAAGTCCAGCAAGCGCCAGGACCGTCTCCTGAAGGTGTTACAGCTGCGGGATCGGGCCACCACCAGTGCAGAGCTTGCTCAGGAATGGCAGCAGGCAGGTGTGAGTGCATCTGCACGCACAGTGAGGCGAAGACTTTTGGAGGAAGGCCTGGTGTCAAGGAGGGCAGCAAAGAAGCCACTTCTCTCCAGTAAAAACATCAGGGACAGACTGATATTCTGCAGAAGGTACAGGGACTGGACTGCTGAGGACTGGGGTAAAGTCATTTTCTCTGATGAATCCCCTTTCCGATTGTTTGGGGCATCTGGAGGAAGGCTTGTTCGGAGGAGACGAGGTGAGCGCTACCATCAGTTCTGTCTCTTGCCAACAGTGAAGCATCCTGAGACCATTCGTGTGTGGGGTTGCTTTTCGGTCAAGGGAGTGGGCTCTCCCTCACAATCTTGCCTAAAAACACAGCCATGAATAAAGAATGGTACCAGAACGTCCTCCGAGAGCAACTTCTCCCAACCATCCAAGGGCAGTTTGGTGATGAAGAATGCCTTTTCCAGCATGATGGAGCACATTGCCATAAAGCAAAAGTCATAACAAAGAGGCTCGGGGAACAAAACATTAAGATTTTGGGCCCTTGGCCAGGAAACTCCCCAGATCTTAATCCCATTGAGAACTTGTGGTCAATCCTCAAGAGGCGGGTGGACAATCAAAAACCCACAAATTCTGACAAACTCCAAGCATTGATTATGCAAGAATGGACTGCCATCAGTCAGGATTTGGTCCAGAAGTTGATTGACAGCATGCCAGGGAGAATTGCAGAGGTCTTGAAAAAGAAGGGTCAGCACTGCAAATATGGACTTATTGCATGAATTCTGTGTAATTCTCAATAAAAGCTTTTGATACTTATGAAATGCTTCTAATTGTATTTCATTATACCATAGAAACATCTGACAAAAACACCTAAAAACCCTGAAGCAGCAGACTTTGGGAAAATGTAATATTTGTGTCATTCTCAAAACTTTTGGCCATGACTGTATATGAAGCAGGAGAAAGAGAGGACAGAGGTTTCAAAGAGGAGGTTCAGTGCCTCCAGACATTACGGCAGCAGAGAAACAGCAGCTCAGAGAAGAGACTGATCACACGAGACAAAGGACAGATGAGGTGGCCAAAAATAGAAAAACAGCACCGACTCATTTCCAGGAATCAATTCAGGAAATAGAAGATGAAAGCCATGAAGGTGTTTACAGCCGAAAGAAGATGGAAAGCCACAAAGGAGGATAAAGGAAGAGAAAGTTTCATCAAAGAAGTGATGCTATGTTCTTTGGAGAAGCAAGAGGAAACTCTCTGAGAGGTACGACAGGATGTGGCAGAGCCTTCAGGTGATCTGGAAATGAACTGAGCAGAAGAGAAGCAAGACGCAGCGGCCTGTTCGTGTTCCCGTTGTCTTTACTTAGTCTTGGACTTGAACTTTTTCCCGAAGGCTCTCTCCAGCTCGGGCACGGACAGAGTGAGAGTGAAGGAGCCGTCCGACTCTGACCTGACGGCCCGGGCTTAAAGACGACGAGGAGGAGGAGGAGGAGGGGAGGAAAACATTATGACAACATTATGACACACACACAGTCACAGTTTGTTTGTTACAGTTCAAATAAAACACATGCACAACATGAAATCACAGAAGAAGAGCCTGCTTGTGCACCGAAAGAACATTTCAGTCAGTTCGTCTTTTTCTCTCTCTCTCTCTCTCTCTCTCTCTCTCTTTTCTTCGTGCTGATGTCATGACTTAAAATGTGCCTGTTTTGATTGGCTACGTTGGTGAGTTACAGGCCGGTGATATCACTCTTCTTCTTCTGTTAGAGTGATTAAACTCCAGGAAATATAGTGAGGATAATAAGTCAGCATGAAAGCACAAAACAACCAAATCTGCCAAACGCAACAAAACAGAGAGACCGCAACGAGTTACATAACTGACTGAAGCTCGGCTCTCTCTGGACTTTAGAGACGTTATCAACTTCAGTTCCAAATCAGTGTCTTGGTGATGATCTACAATGAGTGTGTGTGTTTGTGTTCCCAGGACTTATCAGTGTGTGTGTAACCCACCCAGGTCGTTGTTGTTCATCATGGCGTTGGAGCCTCGGAGGCGCGGGCCCTGCTGGGTGAAGTGATATCCAAACTTCAGCAGGGTGGTGTTTTTCTCCAGCATGCTGGCTATCTCCATCTCCACCTTGTTGCCCAGAGGCTGGCTCTGCAGTGAGTAAAGAGAGGGAGAGAGAGAGAGAGAGGGAGAGGGCACAACAGATGAAAGGATGAGGAAGAAGAAGAGGCGAGAAAAAAGAGAGAAAAAGGAGGAGATAAGTGGTTGTGAATGCAAACCAGGCGAGACGGAGCCAGGAGAACTGTCTTGAGGTTGTATGGGTGCTAAATATTGAATACTGAAATCAGTCATCAACAAAATAAAAGTATGTAAGGACTTAACTTGATGCATGTATGTCTCCAGTTTTGAACTATGCTGCAGGGGTGTTGGGTTTAAAGGACTCAAAAAATATATTGTTAGGTGTTTTCTGTTGGTTCATAGATTTGCTCCAATCCCAGCAATTCATAGAGATTTGGGGTGGGCACCAGAGTCTGGACAGCTAAAATGTGAAATGATCTGATTGTGGGATCGGCTAATAAAAATGTCAGATGACAGAATAAACAAGAAGGTATTTGTTTGGAGCAAAATACATAACTCTCCATGGACGGAAGAGCTGTACTTAATTTTTGAGGAGGTGGACATGTTGTATATCTACAGGATTCATTTCTGCTGTATTGTTAACTCTGTGAAAGTTAAGCTCATGTTCAAATATGAAGTAAAATGGTTTGAAAATGTTCTGTCCAAAGCAAAACTAAGGACATGTGTGCAGATCAAGCATCATTTTATCCCTGAGTTCTATGTAACGTTGCGTTTATCTAGAAGCCAAAGATCTTTGGTTGCACAGTTCAGATCTGGTGGTCTTCCTCTGGTCATTGAGGTCGGTTGATCCAGAAATATCACAGAAGAAAACAGACTCTGTGAGATGTGTGATTTGAATGGAGCAGAGTCCCATTTTCTTTTGTACTGTACAAATTATAATGACCTCAGAGACATATTGTTTCTAGAAATTGCCTGTAAAAAGCCTGAAATATTGTGGTGGACTGATGTACAAAAATTTTATTGGTTGTTTAATTCTGATGTGTTTAAAGGTGACATATCAGGCTTTTTTCATCAATATATATTGGTCTAAGAGGTCCCCAAAACATGTCTTTAAAGTTTATGCTCAAAAAACACTTTGAAATCAGATTTTGGTCTGCCTGTAAAACCCTCTTCTTCAGCCCTGCTCAGAACACTCTGTTTTCTCTCTGACCACGCCCCCTCAGGAAGTGGATGTGCCTCGGCTCTCCAGCACGTTGATCTAATGTTTACATGTTGGCTGAATATACACGGCTGCTCAGAGATCACGTTACTTCAACCCTCTGAATCTGATCCAGACGGAGAGGCGCCTGTAGCAGGACCTTTCTGAAGGATTGGTCACAGATTTAGTGTTTCTTGTTGTTTTATTTATCAGTATGTAGACGTGTGTCTTGGTACACAGCTACGAACATGTAGCTATGTGGCTATGCGAACTAGCGCTAGCACTTATCCATGATAAATAAAAATCATCCACTAGATCTTCAAATCTGCAGACGTGGGGAGTAAAACCGACCTTTGTGTTTATTAAGACAGCCTACAACTAGCATGCCTCCCTCCTAAGCTCCTTGTTAGCACACATGTGTGCAGGGAATGAAAAACGGAGGAGGGATTGAGTTGTATTTTATACAGTCTATGGGCTGAACAAGCTCCGAGCTCTGACTCCGTGACAGACCGGATATTGTTGTTATGTAACAAAAACACGGAAGTCTGAAACGGCTCGTTTCACACACATTTACAGAAAGGTGGAGAAATCAGAACAGGGGCAGAATGGATTCTTTTCATTCTCGGGGGGTTTGTAGACATGCCAGGGAAACATATTTCAGGTAAAGAACCATTAGAAAGTCAATTTTGCATGATATGTCACCTTTAAATTCGCCAATTTTTATATCAACAGCTGGAAAAGAAGACAAGATAGTCTTTTAAAAGGCACTATGAGGAGTTTTTCACCAGCTGAGAAACAGACTGAAACCAACACTGATGCCTCTTTATGACCTTCAAAAGCAAACAAAACCATAAACAACACTGATACCTTCTCTGTTGTCATTTTTAATGCCTTAAACCACTCAGAGGGGGTAGGTGTCAGACCACATGATTGACATTTGGCTGTTTTCATGGTAAATAATCACATTGAGTGATAAATCTGGCTGTTAAAAGACAACAGGGTGAGGTTTTTGTTGAAAACACTACTTTTGAATGTACAGAACAAGAGAAAAGAGGTATCACTTTGTCCACAATTGGGCACCAAAATTAATATTAATCAAAAGTTCCTCACAGCAGCTTTAAGTAGTGTGTATTTTTATTTGTATTATTTTCTTTTATTCTGTTGTAATTTTCTCCCCTCAGTTTCCTTACCAGGAGTGATCGCTCTGTATGCTCTGACCCTGGACTGCATGAATTTATGGTGTCCTGTAAGCCCAAGCGGGCTGGGCATATGATTGTATGCATGACACAATAATAAAATCAAAACTTCAAACTTCATTGAAATTGCAGTTTATATTTACTCGCATTGCTCTGATATAATGACAGAGGGATGGGTTTTTATTTGTAAGTATCAAAGTATTTCTGCAGAATATATTATAGAGATTTCTTCACTTCTTCACAAACAGCTCAGCACAGCTTGGTCTGCACATCCATCTCTTGAAGAAGGCGTGCAAACCCTTTCTTCACTTTAAGATTATTCCTTCCTGCCATGTATAAAACATCCGTTCACAAACATGAGTCGCATGCACATGAAGACAGGAGAGCGTGACGTCTCATGGATGTTTCTGGTGCAGAGTGACTCACACGGTTTGTATCATTCAGTAAGATTCAGTAATGACTTGTTAGTGACTCACAGACGAACAGTGTGACACATCACGGAGCAATCAGGGAGCATTACACTGAACGCTCCCTGCCTAACCCTCACACACATTCATATGAGCTGTGTGTGTATGTGTGTGTGTGTGTGTGTGTGTGTGTGTGCTCGTGTACTCCGTTGGTACCTGGTTGTCTATCTTGAGCTCCTGTAGCGTCGTGTTGCTCTGCAGTGCCGCTATGAGGGACACGATTCCTGATCCTGTGATGAAGTTAGACTCAACGTTCAGGCTCTTCAGTGTCGTGTTCACCTTCAACATCTCGGCCAGCGCCTGAGGAACGCACGCACACACACACACAAACATACACACACACACACACACACACACACACACACTCACACACACACACAAAGTACTCTTAATGAATCTGTGGGTTTTTGAACTACAATCACTGGCTGCCAAATAAACTATAACAAACTTATTGATGTCGTTCTTAGCCTCCCTACATTTTGATATAAAGAGTAAAAACAGAGAAGTCATTATTTTCTTACCCATAAAACAAGATTTATATTTAATGAATAACTTATATTGAACCTCATAAACACTGAGGACAGAGAAGTTTCAATAAACGGTCTCAAATGGACTTTTATCAAGTTACACCGGTGACTTACGAAAGCTACGGGGTCGTTGCTCCGGGTTCCTACGATACTAAACCTCTCCACCACGCTGTTTGTGATCAGAGCGTCTGCGTACTCCTTCAGGGTCTTGATGGGGATGTTCTATGAGAAGAAAACACAACACACAAACATTAACACTCAGTTATTGTCATGGTTTGTTGGCTATGTAATTATGGTAATTCATTTTTTTCACTTATGCTATTTTTGGACATGCTACACATACAGTTTTTTTTGGTATATACATACAAATGCACACACATGCAGTGAACATGCTTAGGGAGAGATGTCAGAGTGAGGAAAGTGCCGTCAACAAGCGCACCCCGTGCAGTTGGGGGTTGGTGCCTGCACCTCTCCAGCCACCAGTCCACTTGCCAAGCTTCTTTCATACTGGGACTTGAACCGGCGACCCTTCGGTTCCCAAGCCAAGTCCCTATGGACTGAGCTACTGCCGCCCCCAATAACTACCAAAATAAAAGTTGGTGTCTTTTATATATTCAACATGTATGATTTAACCTCTATATTCTTAGTCAGTCTTATGTCATGTATGAAGCACAATCCAGACCTCTTCTGTTTAGTTTATTAATGCATCGCTCTTTATTAATACTGTAATGACTCAATTTAGGACATGGCTACTAAAAGCAGTAACCCTGACTATATCTATAGAAGCTTTTATAATTTAATTTGCAAAATAAAACAATTATAATTCAAATTTTGAGGGAATTAAGTTGGTTTACTCCAGTCTAACACACTATCAGCAGCAGGTTTTTACAACTCATCGAGGGAAACGTTTCAATTAAAGCAATTAAGGTGATTTTCAATCCAATATTCTCATAACACACACACACACACACACACACACACACACACACACACACACACACACACACACACACACACACACACACACACACACACAAACTAACACTCACTCTGATGTTGTTGAGGTTGACCTCGATCAGGTCCGGGTCGTTCCTTTTCATCCTCTGCAGCGTATCTTCGACATCGGTGGCGTTGGGCTCTTCATCAGGGACTGGTTTATACTGGGTGCACTGGATCACACCTTAAACACATTCAGACTGTTGATCAAACATGTCTACCTGATAGAATAACCCTCATTCAAACCTGTGAGGAGCCTCTTTCTGCACTTGTTACATGCTATCATTAAGAATCTAAGCTTTTGGTTTGTTTCAGTTTGGCGCCCCCTGTGGTCAAAGTGGTTTTCTCTTTTCTGATCAGTCCTGTATATGTGTGAGGAGTCTTTTCTGAGCACAAATCTCACCCTGCTGTCATTTGACTATTAAATATGTCATGAATCATGAATATGCAGCTGTTTCTGGGGCTAACTGTTAATCAGTTTGCATGCAACTACCTCACAGCAGGTCAATAAATGTTTAAAACGACTATTAAGAAGTATTCAATCTTGTTGTTGATGGTTTGGTTTGCTTTAGAAGTTCATAAAGATACCTCAGTATCAATTTTATTCTGTTTCGTAACCTCGAAAAAAACTCCCCACAGGAGCTTCAAACTAAATGAAAATGTGTTCAATGTTTTTGTACTTCTATCGTATCAGCAGGAGAATACAATGCAAAAGTTAAGTTGAAGAATCAGATGTGGACAGCTTCCAATCTTTAAGAGACTTGAGCTCTATGAAAATCTTAACACTGAACCACCATGCAGGATAAAAAAAAGACTTATTCATGAGTGTGATGGAGACATAAAGGTCGAAATACAGCACATTTCATCAGGTGGATGAAATGATAACATACAGTGTTATTTCTGGAGGAGCTATAGGACACTATATACATTCATGTTCTGCTTGTTGACTCAACACTCAGGTCTAATCTGTGTAACTATATTTGTGCATGCACAGAGTGTAAAATGAGTGTAAGTGAGTCCATCATCTTTGTTAAAATAAACCATCTTTCTGCCAACATGAGATCATTTCACTTGATTACAGTCCAGCTCTCAACATGTTTCTCCAGTGAGGTCATATTTGCTTTAAACCAGCGGAGTGATCTGCTTTCTTCACAGATCATTTCACTTACTTCTTGAAACAAACCCTGAACCCTGAACCGTCTCTGGTTCGAGTAAACTAGCAGATAACAGACTCAGTTACATAAGTTTCAGTGCGTGTGCAGAGGTGTGTGCGTACTGTTGAGGCCTTGCTTGTTGACTATGGTGCTGCTGGCCAGGGCTTCATAGTACTGCTGGTTACTCATCAGGGTGTGCATACCCAGGATGGCTGGAAAACAGCAAGAAGACTAAGTGAGGATGGAGAGAATACAGAAAAAAGAAAGTGGCAGAAGGAGAAACACAGGAAATGTTGAGAAAGAGTTGATAGATTTAAGAATGTTTGATTACAGTGGACCAACATGCACATACATACAGGACATAAGAACTTGCAACAAGCAGATCAAACGTGGCCCAAAGAGCAGAACATTAAAGCAATTTATCATGTAGGCTAGTTCAACAGGTAACATGTGCAGCTCCACCTGCAGCATCCACACCACACAGACGAGTTTCATCCTGTGAAAAAAAGTTACACTTGAGGAATCCTGCGAGCGTCCGGCTGCAGTGAAGCTGAAATAAGTTTCTAAAGTGAGCAGCTACTCTAAGACACTATATAAACCAAATGATTCAGAGAGGATTATCACCTCATCTGTTTGTCAGAAAGATGGAGAGCATGAGAACGGAGCAGTTTGCAAAGACATAAACAGTGGAGGAACACAAGCTGCTCTTAAAAGAGGAACGGCATGCTACCCCCGACAACATCTGGAGCTGATTCTGCTCCTGATCTATCTCTCGTTTTCATCTTTGACTCCAGGCAAGCAGTTTTTGTTTTATAAAACATTACACACACTGAATGCAAAATATCTACCAATCACAAAGTGAGATTTGACTTACAAGGATGACATTTTTAACTATTTTCAGAGCACACTCTCGGGTGTCCACTGGCAGCGATTTTTGCACTTGCAGTAGCAATTTCTATGCAGTTCAACATTTGACGTGCTCTGAGACTTGAGTGGAAAAATTCCCTTCAAAACCATAGACTGTAAATAAAAATGGACAGCGTTGCTCCGCCTCTTCCCGTTGTACGGTTCTGAAGCCAAAAAATCCCGCTCCTGGGCGCCGCCATTGTGCAGCCAGAGCCTGTGAAGCCCCTGTAATAAGCTCCGCCCTACAGCGTAACGTCACAAGACGCTGTGAGTCCTTTGAAGTTTCACTCTACGGCGGCTGTGAATCAAAGGAAACAGGAAGTAAAACCCCGTTTTTAAACTCTAATAACTAACGAAAAAGAAACTTTTCAGGAAAAAGAGGCCTTGAACACAAAACAGTCAAATACTAACTACATATCACCACAGCATACGGATGTGAGAAACATTCGTACGACGTGTATTTATTTTTTAAAGTTTGACTGCTCCCCCATGGATTTTTTGACCTCTCCTGCAGCCATCCACCAGGGGGCAGACATACTGCTGATAGCTTCACCTTCAGCCGAGTGAGATGCACCCCTGTTCAAAACTAGCTTCATTTTGTCACAGTCATCTCAGTTTGAAAGAAGTTAAACTTTTAGAACTCAGCCACGCTCGTCTGTCACTCATCCATAAGTAACCAATGAAAATGAAGAAGGGGCAGGGCTTATAATATCGACTTTGTAAACAACAATGGTGGAGGAAATACCATAGACTGTATAAAATATGGACGTAGTATCCGTGACGTCTTCCATCTGTTTCTGAAGAGCTGTTTTGAGGCCAATCGTCTGTGGCAGCCATATTGCTGCTGACGAGCAATTGTGACGTAAAAAGGTGGGCTTTGAGCCTCCTAGCCAACAGCTACAGTGTTCCCGCCTGTCAATCAAGTCAGCTGTGCCTCTCATTGGAAGACTCTTAATCTCAATATCTTCGTATTGCCGCGTTATAAAAATAATCTCCCCCCGTACAGTGTGTAAAGAGAGAAAAATTAGCTATCCAGACAACACTCGTCTTTTGAACCAGGCTGTAAACATGTTTATTTCTGCTGTAAAGATCGTCTTCTTTCCCTTTTTTAAGTCAAATTATTGAAAAAGCTGTTTTTCAACAACTGAACAATTATCTAATGATAAATGACTGTTTTGATGTCTTCCAATCAGGATTCCGATCACATCACAGCACAGAGACCGCTCTAGTCAAGGTCCTCAATGATATTCATTTAAACACAGACAATGGCAAAATTTCAGTTTTGGTATCACTTGATCTTAGTGCTGCTTTTGACACAGTTGACCACAAGATACTACTGGACAGACTTGAAAACTGGGTGGGAATCTCTGGTGCAGTACTAAATTGGCTTAAGTCCTATTTAAATGACCGGGACTATTTTGTGTCTATAGGTAAATACACATCTGAGCGGATGAAAATCGTATGTGGAGTACCTCAGGGATCCATTCTGGGGCCTCTGCTATTCAACATCTACATGCTCCCCTTAGGTCAGATAATAAGAAACAACCAAATAAAATATCATAGCTATGCAGATGACACACATTTACATCACCATATCACCAGGGGATTATAGTCCCATACAAACACTGAGTAAATGCATTGAACAAATCAATGACTGGACGAGCCAGAACTTTCTTCAGTTAAACAAAGAAAAAACTGAAATGATTGTTTTTGGAGGAAGAAAGGTTAAAGGTTACTGCTCAGCTCCAATCTGCTACGATGAAATGTTCAAACCAAGCCAGAAACCTTGGTGTAATCTTAGACTCAGACCTTCATTTCAGCAGCCACATTAAGACAATTACAAAGTCAGCCTACTATCACCTTAAGAATATATCAAGGATTAAAGGACTCATGTCTCAGCAGGATGTAGAAAAACTCCTCCATGCATTTATCTTTAGCAGACTAGACTACTGTAACGGGGGTCTTTACAGGACTCCCTAAAAAGTCCATCAGACGGCTGCAGCTCATACAGAATGCTTCTGCTCAAGTCCTAACAAGGACCAAAAAAGTAGACCACATCACTCCAGTTCTTAGATCTCTACACTGGCTTCCTGTCTGTCAGAGAATAGACTTTAAAATCCTGCTGATGGTTTATAAAGCACTGAATGGTTTAGGCCCAAAATACATTGCTGATCTGCTGCTACTGTATGAACCATCTGGACCTCTGAGGTCATCAGGTACTGGTCTGCTTTCAGTCCCTAGAGTCAGAACGAAACATGGTGAAGCAGCGTTTAGTCATTATGCTCTACATATCTGGAACACACTCCCTGAAAGCTGCAGGTCTGCTCCAACTCTCACCTCTTTTAAATCAGAGATTAAGACCTTTTTATTTACCACTGCCTTCCTATCTTAACTTATTTTAACTCACTTTAAATTAAAATTTGAATGTAATTTTTTTATATTCTAATTTTCCTTTTCTTTTATTCTTTTATTATACTTTTCATTTTAATTGTGTTCTTTTATGCCTGTCTGAATGTCTCCAATGCTTTTAATGTTTCAATGTAAAGCACATTGAGTTCAGCCCTCGTGTATGAAATGTGCTATACAAATAAAGCTGCCTTGCCTTGCCTTGCCTTCTTTGAATTGGTGTGTATGTGGTTTCCGGTACTTCCGGAGCCAGCCTCAAGCAGATCCTCAATGAACTGCAGTTTTTAGCACTTCCTCATTGGACTCATATTTGTACACTGGAGGTTGCCGCTTGGGAAATACTTATCAGACTCATATTTCAAGGGTCTAATTTCCTGCCCAGCCAGGACACCAAACCTCTATTGATTTAAAATGCTTGTAGTTTAATTCCCTTGTAGTACAGGTTAATGCAAATACAGAACAGTTTAAAACAGACTTCCTGGTTGGTGAAGTGAAAGTGTCATGAAACAACTTTCTTTCTTTCAAGAGCTACTTGTGAAAAGCGCTCTGAAATTGAGGTTGTGAGCGCTGACGGTGCAAAACATGTTGTCAGTGGACACAGGCCCTTATCGCCCGGAAGAGTTTAAACAAGTTGTTCATCACATTATGTAATAAAGCATTTAAACCGATCAAGCATGATAACAATCCCCTTGAAAGCTAATACGCTAACAGTAAGTACATGCAGCGATTACATCACATTCTGCACAGTCAAGCCCTGCAGCTCTAACTCTCTGCATGTGTCACGAGTCAAGCTGCCTGTTTTACTGAATGTCAGCGACTCTGCGTAACACAGGCTGCCAACATGAACATGACAGAGCATGAGAAACACGACATGCATTTAATGGGTGCAGATACCCTGGATGGTGTTCAGCTAGCAAACAGAGATATCCAGCAGGGGTGGAGGAGGAGGAGGTAGGAGATGGAGGGATGAAGGGGAAGGGTGGAGGTAAGATGGAAGGAGCTCTGGAGGAAATGGAGAAGATTAAGATTGAGGAAAAGTGAATGAATGAGATGAATGGAAGGATGTAGAGAGATGATGTTGTTTATATTGATTAGAAGGAGGCGATGATGGATGATCTGACAACTGAACTCTCTGAACTCAGTACAATCAGACACTCAGATCCAGACTATGAGTATCGTTTAATACTCTTCCTTTATTTTTGGCTTTTATCTTAAATTAATCTGAAGTTTTCAAAGAATAAAAAACAGATTTACATGTATTGTATATGGGGGATTAGGATTGAACAAAACAAAAATGCACAATTATTTATAAAATTGGATCAACTGTTGTGCATTTTTCCTTCACTATGAGCTTTTAGGATTATGATTATGATTCAACTGCTTTCTCTATGAGGACAAAAATGGGAAAAGAATGGATTGAAAAGGAGATAAAACCAAAACAAATGATGCTTTAGAGATTCTGTGAAAGCCAGTAGATGTGGGTGGAAGTGTTTACCTGCAATATCACACAGTTCAGCATCAGTAGCACTAGACAGGGCTTCTTCCAGCTCCGGCTCCAGAGTCACATTCTCCATGATGGGGTCCACAATCTTTTTGGGCACCCAGGCTTTTCCTGCAACATAGATGAGAAGATTAAAGCAAATACTTGCACTTAACCCTTTGCTGATATACAGTGGGGCAAAAAAGTATTTAGTCAGCCACTGATTTTGCAAGTTCTCCCACATAGAAAGATGAGAGAGGTCTGTAATTTTCATCAGAGGTACACTTCAACTATGAGAGACAAAATGAGAAAAAAAAATCCAGGAAATCCCATTGTAGGATTCTGCAGATCTCCTCTAGAGCAATGATGTTTTGAGGCTGTCGCTGGGCAACAGAGGAGATCTGCATGGAGGAATGGGCCTAAATACCAGCTACAGTGTGTGCAAACCTGGTGAAGACTTACAGGAAACGTTTGACCTCTGTCATTGCCAACAAAGGTTATGTTACAAAGTATTGAGTTGAACTTTTGTTATTGACCAAATACTTATTTTCCACCATCATTTACAAATAAATTCTTTAAAAATCCTACAATGTGGGGTTGCTGGTGGCGGTCTAAGCACCCCATGTACAGAGGCTGCAGTCCTCGTCGCAGGGGTCGCCGGTTTGATTCCCGGCCAGTTGACCATTTCCTGCATGTCTTCCCCCACTTTCTACTCCCCACATTTCCTGTCTCTCTTCAGCTGTACTATCTAATAAAGGCAAAAAGGCCAAAAACATAAGTTTAAAAAAAAAAAAAAAAATCCTACAATGTGATTTCCTGGATTTTTTTTCTCATGTTGTCTCTAATAGTTGAAGTGTACCTCTGATGAAAATTACAGACCTCTCTCATCGTTCTAAGTGGGAGAACTTACAAAATCAGTGGCTGACTAAATACTTTTTTGCCCCACTGTATGTCATGTCTTACAGGTCCCCCTCCATGCAGACACAGATTAAATAAATGAATTCACAGTGCTTATCTTCTCCTTAACACATTCTGTATCTGCGCACACTGACGGCAGAAGCTACTCATTGATGATGATGTATTTATGAGCAACTAGGGGTTTCATTTCTTGCCCATGAGAGTCTCATCAGGCAAAAAATTTAAACATGGAGACAGCAGGTGAAAATGTCTTTCAAAATGTCATACAATGATGACGCCTAATAGTAAACACATATAAAAGACTAATGCATTTGTATTAGTGACACAATAGTAGCTGTTATATCTTCAATATATTTCAAATGAACTGAAACATGTTTTCTACATTTTATTGAAACAATAATGACACATTTCTAAATGCACATCTCAGCAGTATTTTGACTTGTGTTAGGAAGAAAGCATGTGCTGCTGATAAACCAAATGATGGTTCGACTTTGTTACAAAGTTCCAGGAAGAGCTGACAGTATGACCATGAGACAGCATAAATAATAAATAGGACCTTGAAGCAGAGGTTGAACAAACAAATCAATCATTTTGGATCAATACTAACCTTGATTTTTTATTTTTTTTGTTTTGTTTTTGTCTATTTGAGTGTTACAGATTTATGGAGCAGGCACTTTTGTCAAAAGCAATGTACATCTGAAATGGTAAATGGACTTGTACTTATATAGCACTTTTCTAGTCTTTCTGACCACTCTGTGCTTTTACACTACTCATCACATTCACTCATTCATACCCATTCACTCACTGATGGTAGAGGCTGCTATGTAGTGAGGGACCATCAGTGTTAGCTAATTTCATTCGTACACATTCACACACCTCTGAACAACAGGTGGTGAGGGAGCAATTCGGGGTTCAGTGTCTTGCTTAAGGACACTTCAGCATGTGACTGCCGGAGCTGGGATTCGAACCGCCAACCATCCGATTGATAGATGACCGACTCTACCCACTGAGCCACAGCCGCCCAAAGAAGACAACAGGGATAATCTCTTTGCCTCTTCATGTTAGGTCAACCAAAGTTAGGATGAGTCAGCATTTCCTTTTTTTTTCTTCTCTTGTCTGCATATATATTTCTGGTTTGTGTCATGTTTGTCACAAACTGTCAAATATTCATGCAATTTATTCTTGCAGCAAAAGAAAAGAAAGAAAACCTTTTTCTTCTGTGCTTGTGACTGTGTGCATGCAACCATCACCATCCCTCTTAGAACTCTGGCCTATCTTTTATTGGCAGCTAATATCATGTTCTGTAAAAGAGGGCGTGCACACCTAGGTGGGCCAAAAAATAAAATAAAAAATAAGAGAAAGTGAAAGAAAGATTACATAAGGATATACAAAGGGACAGGGAGAGAGAAGGAGAGAGAGACCTAACACACTTAGATGGAGAGGGACCATCTCACCATGATGCCAAAAAAAAAAACTCTGTGTGGTGATACTAATGATTAAGCAACCCTTAGTGTCCACAATCATTACTGAAGCTTGGGTCGCAGAGGGTTGCCGCCGTGCTGTGTTCTATTTGTGTAACAAGACCACCACTGGTGCAGATGAAACCACTTGGGTCAGACCAGCCGAGCGGTACGGCTCGGCACCCGGGCCGCGAGAGCAGTCAGACCGAAGGACCCAACCCGCTGCGGGAAACCCAGGCCAGGGGACAAGCCAAGGACCCAGACCGGAAGCAAACAGGTACCGCCGGAGCACCCAGGGCGACCCCCAGGTCACCCAGTAGGAGGAAAGGGGGGCGAGGGGGGAGAGATCCTGCAGCCCCCCCAAGGGACACCCCCACAACACCGCCCCCACAGCCCCCCAAGACGGAGCCAAAGGAGCCACCAGGGCCGAGGGGGCCCGGCACCAGGAGCAGACAGCCAGGCAGACGGGCAGGACCAGGACCAGAGCCCACCAACCGGCGCGCCGGAGCGGGGGGAGGGCGGAGGCGGCAGGGCCAATCCCCCCTGCCCCCCCCAGACGGCCCGACCACTCCCCCCAGCCACTCCCCCCAGCCACGCCCCCCACCCACGCCCTGCGACTGATGGACCAGGCCGCGGGGGCATGGAGGGACACCCCAATGGCTGCCGTAGTAACACCCCCCCCAGTCGCGCACCCCCCCACCCCCCCCAAGAGGACCGCGAGGGAACCCCGGGAAACCCGGCCCCGAGGGCAGCCGCGGACCAGGCCCCCACAGGGGAGGGGGCAGCAGGGGGGCGGAGGGTGACAGGGACACCAGCCACCCACCCAGCCCCGATGGACCCCCAACGAGTAGGGCCGAGCCAAACACTAAGGCCCCGCCAAACCTGATCTGTGTGTGTGTGATATGAATTGAATTTTGTTTTGTTTGTTTTTTTGTTATATGTATGTTTGCTAGTGAGGTGGATTAAAATAGGGGGGGCAGGAAGGGAGGCGGGAGGCGGGAGAGAGGGGGGAGAGCCGTAGTGCACAACTGCATCACAATCCGCCGCCCCCCCCCCGGTATAAAACCCGCCCCCCCGACCCTATATCTTTACCTATATCAGTATCTAGTGAGGTGCATTAAAATAGGGTCAGCATGAGTCAGCATTTCCAACATGGCGACCGCCTACGATAGGCTTCAAAACTCTGCTTCAGAGACAAATATGTGACGTCACAGAGGCTACATAATAACAATAATATTAATTAATAGGATTTATATAGCACTTTTCTTGGTACTCAAAGTCGCTTTACATAAAATAGAAGTAAAAATAAAACAGAACAAGGACAGAGGTGGAGCAGGAGTAGAGGTCATGTGTTGTATGCTTTTTTGAACAGGAAGGTCTTGAGGTGGTTTTTTAAATGATTGAAGTGAGTCAGAGTTGCGGATGTGTGGAGGGAGAGAGCTCCAGAGAGCCGGGCAGCGATGACAAAGGCTCTCTCCCCCAAGGTGCACAGCTTCATCCATTAATTAAGCAGTCCATGGTAAAATCCTTTAAATCATTGTCGTCAACATCATGAATTGGAGCAGTTTTTTTAAGTGCTTAGATGTTTATAAAAGATCTGGGTCTTTGGGACTCTGTGGATTAAATGAAGTGTAGTACCTCATTCCACCACTAGGGGAGCTACAAAGGCAAAGATGTGGTGGGTAGGATCTGATCTTCCTTGTGTTGTACAGAGCAAGTATACACTACCAAGCAACCATAACCACGTGAGCCTTTAAGGTCAGCTGGTCATCAATCATGTCCTTCACATTTAAGAGAAAAATGTCCTCTTGAAGAAATACTGGAGATTAATAAAGACTTCATATTTAGCAGAAGAAACAGAATAAATATACTGTACAGTGTAGCCTACAGTGGGTTGAGTTTAAATGTAAATGTCATGTAGGGTGAGCTATCACAGACCAGATCTCAGACCGGCTCTGTTACATAACAGCTGATCCATCTGAGGTGACGACACCTGACCACAGACTGTCGTCACCACGTCTGACTGACTGTAAAGACCCAGAGATTTATAGCTTCACTGATAGGCCAGCTGTATGTGTGTGTGTGTATGGTCAGCTCCTCAAGTTTCAGCCGGACATTTTTTTGACCCCCATACAAACAAGCTGCTGGCAGCAGAGCGGCACCGTGGTATTTTACCCTGAGCGTTGTCCTCTCCTGGTCCCAAACATTCAAGCTGCATTCAGCTCTGTCTGAGTGTGTGTAGAGGGGGAAGGTGGAACGAGAAAAAGTGAAGTGACGACAGACAGATCTGAACAGAAAGTGCACGAGCTCACAGGTTCTGTCTCATGGCTACGTCCTTCTTCACTTACTGTGCCTGAAGTTTGAAAGCTGCTCTAAGAATCAAACCAAATCTGTCTCATGTGCACAAAGAAGAACCCAATGAAGGTGACAGATAGAAGACCTTCTAGAGTTTCACACAGAGACGTCTGGGATCTTTCACCATCCACCTCTCCGTCCATGCTACACTGATTCATGTTTGCCTCTCTGTCACTGAATGGGAGTTTTTTGCCTTATCGTAGTTAGCAGCTAATGTTAGCAGAGTAGCACTCCAAGTTATGAATGCAATGCTTTTTGATAACTCTGTAGCATTAGCTAACCATATATTGTTACTAATCTGAACTCCCTCTGGCAACATTTAATGCTGGCTGCAAACAAAGATCATCAACATCCTGAACTAAACTCTGCAGCCAGAAATAGACAACCACAGTCTCTCCACTGAGGATGATGTTAGTGCATCAAATCTTCCATCAGATTGTTGATGGATGGTTTTGTGTCATTTTTTTGTCATAACTACTAAAGCTTCCAAACAGTCCCAATTCAAACCCACTTACAGGAGGGTTTGCAGAAGCTTTAACACACTTTGAGTTTAGATTGTGACACTGTTTCATGATTTATGACAGCTTTTATGCCAGTGAAACCTGAAATCAAAAAGTTGAAATAACTGCGGGGGATTTGATTTTCTAGTAACTTTGATACCTGAGAAATCTGAGGCAGGTCGGATCAGTTTTGTAGTAGGGGAGAGTGGGGTAATGTGAGACATCGGGTAATGTGAGACACCCCCTGTATCTAGGCAACGGAACACATTTGTGGTCATGTGACCATTATGTTTTTAAGCCCCTCCCATTTCCCCTTGGCCATGAAGGAGAGGACGTCATGGTGCTGTGGTGAGCATGTTTTTTTCACAAAAATATATTTTTTGCATGTAAAAGTAAATTTTCTTGCCGTCAACTTAATCAACTGTTGTGCCAAAGCAAATTGATTCAGGTAGAAAAACTGATATCATACATGTTGATGAACTTCCAACATTTAAAACCAGGTGATGATGCTAGCTGAAGATTAGCCTGAAATGCTAAGAGAGGTCATGTTTTCTAAAATTGTGGCAGTGGGGTAAAGTGAGACAAATGATGCGGGGTAAAGTGAGACACTGTCTCAAATTAGTAGCCCGGGGTGCAGTAGCTGAGGCAAAGAGAATATTTACAGATGAGATGGAGGAGGAGCTTGCCAAACACTTGAAACAGCTAGCTGAACAGTCCATGGCCTTCCTCCAGTTAAGTGCCGTCAACTGGCATTTCAATACGCAGAAAAAAACATTATCCCTGTCCCTGCTAATTGGACAAAGACACAATGTGCAGGTAGGCTAGGGTGTGCAAGAGATCACATGATTCTGTAGGTGTACTAAGGCCAGGTTGTAGAGTGTGACAGTAGGCTGATGTTCTAATCCAGGTGGGTCTAGTCCTGTGTTCTGAGTCCCAGGCTGTTCTAGCTGGTTCTGATTGCCCTTTGCTCTGACCCCCAGACACTAACTGGCCCTAAGAGTCCTGTGTTCTGACCCCCAGACTGCGTTCTAATCTAACTGGTTCTATCTGTCATTTGAATGTTAACAAACATAAAACATTTTGAATTATATTATGTTGTATTTGATTTTGTTCAGAGTTACTTTCAAGTGTTTAGAAAAAAATGTGCTTAATTGACCAAAGCCCATGATTCTGTTACTAGTCCGACATTAGTTCTGGAATGTGTGGTTGTCAAGCTAGCTGTCAGGATTGTAACTGTTACAACATGTGTTGTTATGGTTGTTTCAGAGTGGAAAAAGGAAGTGGATCAGTTTTTCCCCAGCTGGTTCATTTTACCCCCTTGATTTCTCTGGCCTGTCTCAGTTTACCCCTCAGCTGGGGTAAAGTGAGACAAAAACAATCATATTTTCACTGCCCTTCGTCCTGAATACATTCTGATAATTCCCATTGCTAGGAAACATCCTGAATTAATGGGAAATGTGTAAATTTAACTGATATATCATTTTAGCTCGCTTAGATGGGAACAAATGTAAAAAATGTCTCACTTTACCCCACTCTCCCCTACTCAAGTCCGACTCGAGTCATGATTTTCAGGATGTCTTACCTCTCTTTTCCCCCGTGTACGGTACCAGGTCTTCTCTGTCAGGATGCTCCTTGGCCTGTTTCTCCAGATGGGCCACGAGGTTGTCTCTCTGGAAAGTTCCTGTCGGAGCTTTCTTTGTCTGGTCTTTCTGGCGCATCCCGGCCGGCAACAGAGCGTTCTGGATAAAGATGAGAATCGACATGATTGGATGTTGTGTGATTCATTTTTTAAAGTCTGTGTTGCTTCTGCGTTCCTTTAACAACAGCAGGATAAAAACAAACGCTCCAGATTTTCATCTTTTTATCCACAGTGATAGGACGGTGACCAGTTGACTTAAATACTTGATCCTGAGTGGTCAAATCCACATCAATCAATCAATCAATCAATCAATCAATCAATCAATCAATCAATCAATCAATCAATCAATCAATCAATCAATCAATCAATCAATCTTTATTTGTATAGCGCCAAATCACAACAAACATTATCTCAAGACGCTTTTACAAACAGAGCAGGTCTAGACCACTCTATCTTAATCCACCATGAGCATTGCACCTCGCAGTATTAAGCTAGTTACAGCTGTGAGGACAAACTTCCTTTAACAGGCAGAAACCTCGAGCAGAACCAGGTTCATGTTAGACACACATCTGCTGAGATGGAATAACATCTGTAATTGATTCTGTGACGCCAGAGACAAACACACCATATTAAAATCAGTTTGCGTAAAGGAGTCCCGCACATTTCCCCTCTGCCTGTTGACACTGTGGCAAAAGTGGGGAATTAATGACAGTTAGCGGGCACAGATTTGAGAGCAGCCCGAGGAGCTGACAGGGAAAACTGGAGCAACATCCTGTCCTGCAAGAGCTGAGCTTGTGAGAGCATCTCTAGGTCCTGATCCCTACAAATTCACTTAAACCATAAACAGTAGACATAAAAGCATTTATGTTCAAAGTTGTGACATTTGCCTCATTTATTTTGAAAAGTGTGTCAACCGCAGAGAAAAAGGAGAGCTGAATGAGGACAGAAATGTCTGTGTGAATCCTCCTGCAGAAATCGAGGTGAAACAAGACCCCCCTTCTTCACATCGGGGTCCTGCTCGCCCTGAGGGAATCCTGATTTGCATAACCACCTGTTCACTACACTTTATCACTTACATAACAAACAGGAATAGAGGGCTGCTAGCAGGATGTGTGATACTAGTCGAAGCGATGTCTTGAAAGGACTTTTCTTCAACCTCAGGGTTAAATCTGTTCATTGAACTCATAAGATTCTGTTTAAAATTGGTACACCTTTAACTCACTAAAATCCACTGCTGTGCTCCTTTTTGTTTTAAACTAATGAGATAGAGCACAAAGGGAGAAAACACTTGCACTTTGAAAACAGTAACACAATTTGTGCAAATAACACGAAACAGCACACTGAACTTTCTTACGTTGTGCAAAACATTTTATTTTTCACTTCTTTAAAGGGGACATATCACGCTTTTTTCATCAATATATATTGGTCTAAGAGGTCCCCAAAACATGTCTTTAAAGTTTGTGCTCAAAAAAACACTTCGAAATCAGATTTTGGCCTGCCTGAAAATCCCTCTTCTTCATTCCTCATCAGAACACTCTGTTTTCCCTCTGACCACGCCCCCTCAGGAAGTGGATGTGCCTCGGCTCTCCAGCACATTGATCTAATGTTTACATGTTGGCTGAATATACACGGCTGCTCAGAGATCACGTTACTTCAACCCTCTGAATCTGATCCTGATGGAGAGGCGCCTGTAGCAGGACCTTTCTGAAGGATTGGTCACAGATTTAGTGTTTCTTGTTGTTTTATTTATCAGTATGTAGACGTGTGTCTTGGTACACAGCTACGAACATGTAGCTATGTGGCTATGCTAACTAGCGCTAGCACTTATCCATGATAAATAAAAATCATCCACTAGATCTTCAAATCTGCAGACGTGGGGAGTAAAACCGACCTCTGCCAGAAAGGCAGCAGGACCTTTTATGAAGGATTGGTCACAGATTCTGTGTTTCTTGTTGTTTTATTTGTCAGTATGTCCACGTGTGTCTTGGTACACAGCTACAGCTACAGCTACAGCTACAGCTACAGCTACAGCTACAGCTACAGCTACAGCTACAGCTACAGCTATGAACATATAGCTATGTGGCTATGCTAATTAGCGCTAGCACTTATCCATGACAAATAAAAATCATCCACTATATCTTCAAATCTGCAGACGTGGGGAGTAAAACCGACCTTTGTGTTTATTAAGACAGCCTACAACTAGCATGCCTCCCTCCTAAGCTCCTTGTTAACACACATTTGTGCAGGTAATGAAAAACGGGGGAGGGATTCAGTATTATTTTATACAGTCTATGGGCTGAACAAGCTCCGAGCTCTGACTCCATGACAGACCGGATATTGTTGTTACGTAACAAAAACACTGAAGTCTGAAACGGCTGGTTTCACACACATTTACAGAAAGGTGGAGAAATCAGAACAGGGGCAGAATGGATTTTTTTCATTCTCGGGGGGTTTGTAGACATGCCAGGGAAACATATTTCAGGTAGAGAACCATTAAAAAGTCAATTTTGCATGATATGTCACCTTTAAAGTCTTTCCCCTGGGTCACGTTTTACAGTATCAAACCTGAAGTCCTTTATAGAAAGACGGTGGTTCAGTATCTTTGCTCTGTTTAATGTAACGTCCAGCCCGACACACGGCAAAGACATTTCCCAGAGCCTCACTGCTCACCACGTTAAAGCTACACTGAAAAACCAGCTCTTACAAGTGCTGCTAATAGCTTCATATCTTATCCGTCCTCTCAGCACTCAAACTTCTCCTCTCTCTCTCTCTTCTCCTCTCTCTTAAAGCCTCCAAAGAATAACCAAATATCACCAAAGTAGCAAACATTATTCAAATAAGCCCTCTCTGTGAACGCTGTCACACATCGATTTGTTTAGTTTAAATGTACGATCCCCCCGTCCTCTGTCCCCGTCTTTCCATTAGAGCACCATAAATGTTCACGTGACTCTCAGCAGTATTTATAGAGTAGCCAGGAGTATATCACACCATCGCTGCCCGGCTCTTTCTGTCACAGGGTTCTTTAGCTAAAGATAACAGGCACACTTCCAGTCCTGCATGTTATTTTTACCAGCATGAGACTGCTGTCCTCTCTAACTGTACTCTCCTCTGGTCTTTCTCCCTCTCAGTCCATCTCAGTTGCTCCATATCTCTCTCTCTCTCCTCTTTTAGCCACAGCAGTCATTTAGACGGACATACATGCAGGGCTGAGAGACGCTGCGTCTAACTTCTGAGATATATGACAGATAGGAGTTTAAAGCTCCAGTGAGGAGTGTTTAGCTGGTTATAGAACACACTGAAATTAATACTGATGCCTCTGTATGAGCTACAGAAAGCAAACCACACAATCAGCTACAAGATTGATCATTTCTAGAGAGTCATCTTAAAGCTTGTGACCACAGCAGCCAGGTAGGTGTCAGATAAAGTGAGTTAAAGCTCCCCTGCTACACCCTTTGTTGACATTTCCCACAGTAGAGATTCACAGTAGTAAATATGCTTCACTGTTAAAAGACAGCAGGCAGGCTTTGTGTCTGAAAATGTATACATGGGCGGGAGAAGGTTATCAAAGAGATTAGAGACACTGTTTGTCCACAGGGGGCGCCAAAATCAACGCAAGCCAAAAGATCCTCACAGGAGCTTTAAGTAACAAGTTGTTTGAGTCTTAAACCTGCAGGAACTGATTTTTTTTTTGCACTCTTGTTAACAAAGTTTCACCTCAAACACAAAGAAAATTCAACATTCAGGTACTCCCAACAAAACCAGCAGAAACAGAGGAACATATACGGAGGTGTATTTAATTCACAAGCAAAAAAACATGTTTTATTTTTCTGATTTAACACGAAATCCAATATTTTCACCAACTGTCTGACTGTCTCTAGAATCTCCACGTAGCCACTTTGAATCCATTTCAGAAGCATCGTCTTCTATCCATGAAGCCATATCTGCTCAGCTGATACTGGAGATCAGATCAGAACAGGCTTTACGTCTAAACAACTGCAAAGGGCTAATGTCCCTGCTTTGAAAAGTGAACGAACTATAACAATGCCATCTATGTTACTTAAAGACACTAGTCACTCCCAGTGTCCTAAACCCAAAGCTAAATAAAACTGGATTCAACTGAACGACTGGGGCATGTTTACTTCCTTGCATGGCCGTGATGAACTGCTGGGATTTTACGTCAGTGGTATCTTGTTCACGTTTCTGTAAACACAAATTTGGTCTCCACCCACTTTGTAGAAATAATCATCCCTCTTCAACCACTACATGCTGCACTATGCCTAATAGGTAGTCGCGTTTGTTGTTATTAACCTACTTGGGCTTTTAGGCTTCATTCAGAGGGGATAGAGCAGGAAGCAGGGAAACAGAGAGGGATAGAGGCATGTGGGAAATAGACTGCAGGATGGAATTGAAGGAGCGACTTAAAGGCCCTGTGAGGAGTTTTGAACTTGCTGAGAAACAGACTGAAAATGATACTGATGCCTCTTTATGACCTTCAATAGCAAACAAGATCATCAGCAGCAACACTGACACCTTCTCTGTTGTAATTTTTAATGCCTGAAACCGCCCTGGGGGGGTAGGTGTCAGACCAGATGATGGACATCTTGCCTCAGAAACAGCCTTTATTTGACTTTTTTCATGGAAAATAATCACATTACCTGATAAAGTTGACTGTTGAACACAACAGGATGAGGCTTCTGTTGAAAACACTACTGTTGCATGTATAGGACAAGAGATAAGAGGTATCACTTAGTCCACAAGGGGGGCGCCGGAATCGATACAAAACAAAAGTTCCTCACAGCACCTTTAACCACTAGGCCAGACCGGCGCCTCAGCTGGTCCCCTGACTTTTATTGATAACTGTTTGATGCTCAGCAGGGAGTAAAAATAACAGAGTAATAGCAAATAGTCAAGTTTCTGAGTTGAAAGTCACTAAAACACTTAAAAAAATCTTAATCCGTGCAACTTTTATTTATGAAGTTGAAGGAAAAGTTGATCAACTTTCTTCTGACGCAAAAGAAAAATGAGACCATGTTTCAGATCAACAGTCCCTGCTACTTTGTGTTATGAACTAATATTTCACACATTACTGACACAGTGTTCTCTCTGTAAGTTAAATAAATTCATCTCGCTTTAATTCAGCTGCAGGCGGGTTTCTTTGTCCGGCACAGAGAAGCTTTTACAAGTGATTACTGGAACTGATGTGGGACGTCACGCTGGGAAAGCAGCACTGAACAGTTGTGCAACAGGTTCCCCTTATAAACAGGCACAAACAAGGAGAGCACACACGCACGCACTGCCTCTCTCTGTTTACGTCACCGAGTCCCTCCGCTCACTCACTGCTGGCATCAGCCCTGCCAACACACACAAACACGCACACGCACTGAGCCCGGCACATTATACCCTTCCTGTCATCCCCTTGGTATTGAGGGGGAATCTAGCCTCTCTCAGAGCAGGAGGACATTCATCAGAGAGCTATTATAGCTGCTGTCACCAACACAACCTGTGATAAACACTGAGAGCACGACGCTGGCAGGACAAGCATCATCTTCAGAAATAAACACAGCACCGAAAAGAAACAGTCGGCCGACTAAACACCGACAAGTGTAACCAATACGCAATATCGTCTGCCTTACAAAGCAGATGATTCAGATACAGAGCTTCTGTTAATGATGGAGGAGAGGAAGGGTGGAGGTGAATAAAATGCTGGAGAGTGCAGATTTCTGCAAAATGATAAATATTCTTTCTCTGGAATTGATGCAAAAAATATTCAAATGTTGTGCAGATTTTTATGGTTGTATGTTTCTGTTCTGTGTCTCTCTCTCTGTGTTTCATCCTGCAGGTGAATCAAATGATAAGACACCTGAGGTTCACCTGGAGAGGGGACTTTTGTGCTTTTGTTGTGTTTAGTTAATTAAGTTTGTAGTTGATCTTTGTTGAAGTATTTAATTCTTTGTGTCATTTAATAATGACATTCTCTCTTACTATTCTGCACTTCTGTATCATTTATTATTATGTCATTTTATTCTATTTTATTTTATCATTATTTGTATTTATATCTTATTGTATTCCTTCTTCTATTAATATCTAACTTTCTTACATACTGTTTATACAAGCTCTGTAATGCCTGAATTTCCCTCCTGGGATAAATAAAGTATTTCTGATTCTGATTCTGATTCCCATGATTTACTTTGTTGAAGGTAGTTTTTTTTGCTATTTTACTGGGCCATGTTGTTGGCATACCAGGATCCAAAGATAAAATCTTTTAAGAATTTGTTTAATCCAGAAAACTAAATATTGTAAAGGTAAAGTGTGTAGGAATAAGAATATTTAGGGATATATGTAGTGGTCAGATTCTCGGTTTAAACGCTCCCCTCCCCGGCTTTTCTGCTAAATGCCACCAAACACTACACACTGCACCTTTACATAAGATGCTATCTAACATGAAGAATTAAGCCAGTCAGCAAAGGCAGCTGTGCTTGAATAATGAAATAAACAGTGATTTATGGTGAACAGTTTCTGCAAACTGATAGTCCATGTTTGTTATTCTTCTGGTTCTGATCTTAGAGCAGCCAGAAGGCGAAGGGTTTCTGGTGTGGAGACCTCCGTATCCTCTCTGGAGGTGTTAGTTCAGTTCAGCTGGTAGAGCGTGGACCAGTGTACAAAAGCTATGGCTCTTATTCCACTTGTCTTAAGATCGGCTCCCAGTCCCAGCGTGATATGGTGCATGTCAAAATGTCTTAAATAAATAATTAATATAGTATCTCTGCTTTTTGCAGATGCTGTGGTTCTTTTGCAGCTCCAGCCTGGGGACCTCCAGCAGGCTTTGGGGCAGTTTGCAGATTGCAGTGTGAAGCGGATGAGATCAGCACCTTTAAGACCAAGGCCATGGTTCTCTGCTGGATGATGGATTGTTCCCTCAGGGCGAGGAGGAGTGCGTCCTTGGCCTTAATGAAGGAGTTCAAGTATCTTTGGTTCTTGTTCAGGAGTGAGGGTGAAATAGATCAACAGACATGTGGGTGCTATGTCAGCAGTATTGCAGGCGTTGTACGGGGAAGTGGTGGCGACGAGGGAGTTGAGCCTGAAGGCTAAGCTTTCAATGAAACAGGGGATACGAGTAACCCAAATGAGCTTCCTCTGGAGGGGGGCTGGGCTCAGTCTTAGAGTTAGAGTCCCTACTCCTTCCCATCCTTGAGGAGGTTTGAGCATCTGATAAGGGCACCTTCCTTTGGAGGTTTTCAGGTACGTACAACTGGGAGGGGACCCAAGGTAGACCCTGGCTCACTGGAGAGAACCCTCTAGAACATATGTGTCAAACTCAAGGCCCGCGGGCCAAATCCAGCGGTGGCATTATCTTTGGCCCGCGAGATAATATCAAATTATTTATAGAGCTGGCCTGACGGTATTTTGCACGCACCACTAAAACTACAAGTCCCACAATGCACTGCATGTCAATCGAGGGCCCGCACGCGAGAGCCATTACCCGACTCCGCTCATCATCAGCCTTATGAAGCTAGTCACCTGCAGTCAACTTTCAGATATCCCTCTCCCCCAAAAACGGCTAAACGAAAGGTGGACTTTGAAAACAGGGGGGTTCAAGACAGGTGGGAGGCAGAGTATATGCATGTGCGCAACAGAGGAACTTTTGGGATTAAGATCAATGCATGGCACAACTATGGGGAAAGATCTCTTTGAAGAGGTATCCAGATGTGTAAATGAAATGAGGCTGCCTTGGGATAAACCTGTGGGACTGACGACGGATGGAGCGCCCGCGAAGTGCAGGCAAAAGAGTGGATTAGTGAGCAGGATCTGGGCGAAGATGTGGGAGGAAAACAGCGCAGGTGAGCTGACAGCTGATCACTGCATCATACATCAGGAATCACTGTGTGGCAAAGCCTTGAAAATAGACCATGTGATGAGCACCGTAACACGAGCAGTTAACTTCATAAGAGCCAAAGGTTTAAATCAGCGCCAGTTCAAGTCTTTTCTGGAGGAGTTGGGTTCAGAATATGTTGACTTGCCCCATCACACAGAGGTGCGATGGCTGAGCCAGGGAAAAGTGCTGAAACGGTGTTTCGAGTTGTGTGAGGAGATCTGTCAGTTCATGGAGAGCAAAGGGAAAGACACAACAGAGCTCCGTGATACAAAGTTTCCGTGTGAAGAAGCGTTTCTGTGTGACATCACGAGCCATCTCAACGCGCTCATCCTGCAGCTTCAGGGGCGGGGCCGTGTGATCACAGACATGTACGCTGCAGTGAAGGCTTTTAAAACCAAGCTGCGCCTGTGGGACACGCAGATGCTGCAAGAAAACTTGAGCCATTCTCCGTGCTGCCGAACTGCCTGTGTGAACAACTGTTCTCTTTGATGAAGTTAAACAAAACATCTCACAGGAGTCGTCTTACTGATGAACACCTTCACTCAATCCTGAGGATTTCCTCAGCTCAGAGCCTGACCCCAAACATTGATGAACTTACATCCAAGATGAGATGCTGAGTATCTTAGACTAGTGTGCATCACAGAGCAGCAGATTGAGCTTTAATGTTTCCTTTTTGCACTTTTTCTCACTACCACAGGGCATTTTTGGTTTTCTTTGCAGAACTTTTTTTGCTAATGTTGTTGGCCTGTGGAAAAATATTTTCAAAAGAAATTAGTAAAGCTCATTCATTAGATAAGCTGCAGATTGAGCAATAAGAAATGAATGCAACATATTTTTCATTTTTTAAATGTTTATAGGCAATAACTTAAGCTTTGCTAGTTCAATGTTCAATATGTGCAATAAGTTCATTTCAATAAGTTTTGCAATAAACATTAAACCAGTCCGGCCCTTGACTTGCACCGATTTTTTTATTTTGGCCCTCTGTGTATTTGAGTTTGACACCCCTGCTCTAGAAGGAGCTGGAAAATGTTGCTGGGGTGAGGGATGTTTGGGGAACCTTTCTTAACCTGCTGCCTGAAACCCGACCACGGATAAGCAGACGGAAATGCACGAACGGATGTTTCTACGACCACCCAGATGGAGAGAGAAAGTAATCCTGACTTTTGGTTCTTCTAATTCAGGTGAAATGATGTTAAAACTCAAAACATGAGTCAGAGAGATCTACAGCAAGAGTTTCTTTACGGTATAAACGTCTCCCTTCTCTTACAGATTCTTTTAAAGGAGCAAACACACACTGCAGGATCTTTCATCAAAGGGCTAAACGACCACATTACTTTTCACAAACACCAACACAGTGACACAAACTCCTCCATACAAGCTTTATATTATAAACTCACGTCAGGATCCAGCTCCTCTAACTCATCCTCTAATCGCTGCAGCTCCTCCTCGGACAGTTTCTTCAGCAGCTCGTCCTCGTCGATGTCCCTGTACTTGTCCATTTCTTTCTTTATCACCGACATGATCGACCGTACACCTGCAGACACAGACGATGCAGAACGATGAATGATAACACGACATTAAAAAACATGCAGGACTTACTGGAATGTTTTCATCCCAATCATTTGGATAGAAACTGTAGTTTGGTAAATTATTCACTCGTGCTTTCTTGCAGTAAACATTTGCTTTCACAGTATTACAACAACAACTTTGCAACTTTTGCTTCCTCACGTTGCTTGAGGCGACATCATGAGCAATAAAACCAAACTTTGAATCCACTCATTCTTATTCATCGTGCAGGGTTCAGATATTTGGATGTATCAGAGGATGTTTGATTTCATCTGAGAGGTCTCTCTCACCTCAATAACCCCTCCAACGAAGAAAGAAAACGACGTGAATCAGGAGCTCACACTGTGACGAAGTCTGTGAGAAGAAAAGTTATCTGTGGAGGGAAACAGGAAAGAAAGTCCTGTTTTACAAGTTTTGTAACAGTTGGACACGGCATCTCTTTTTACTCATGGATAAAACACAGGTGTACCTGAGAGTCCTCACCTTGGTTCCCCCTGCTAAGGGTTTAAAGGGAAGGAAACAGCAGAGGCAGCAGAGTGCCTTCGGCGCGTCTGGGAGTGAGACAGACCTGAGAGAGGCAGAGACACAGAATGAAGGTTTCTTGTGTAAAACAAAAGAAGAAGAGATACATCAGTTTAACTTTTTGCTTTCCATCATTTCCCAATCTCTAGTTTCAAACAGCTCCACCTTGAACCATCACATCTGAAATACTTTGGAGGCCATCTGATGCAGGTGTACTGAAGATTCCTACTCCCTGTTCACATTCCTCTCTACGATCAAACGGCACATCCAAGAGTTCGGCTTTCCAAGTCATGAATCATTTCAAGTTCCAAGCTTTAACCTCACTGGATTTATACGCTGGATTTGTTTCTATGTCTTGTCTTAGAGGAACGAATATCAGCTTGCTTTCCTGCCGAGAGCACAATAAGAAGATTGATAAGTACACCTGATATAAGGCAGCATTCTCTGTACTTAGCTTAGCATCATGTCTGTAAAAAGGAAAAGCTCACTGGCTCAGTCCCTCGTAAACAAAACTCATCCTGAATGAACTTCCTGGAAAACTAAAGCCACATGAAGCTAACATTTAAAGCTTTTTGCACTGAGTTTGTTAAATGGTGGAGTGTTGACTAGTGCTCTTTAGCATATTTTTTTTGATTAGCAAACATCAAGCATGCTCTGTCTTCCTATCCCTGGTCTCTAGCTTCATGGAGCTTAAGTGCAAACCAAGCAGAAACCCCCAGTCCAAAAATATGAGTCCAATGAAGAAGTGCTAAAAACTGCAGTTCATGGAGGAAGTACCAGAAACCACATACACACCAATTCAAAGAAGCCGATCTTTACAGCAGAAATAAACATGTTTACAGCCTGGTTCAAAAGACGAGTGTAGTCTGGATAGATCATTTCTTGATCGGCACACACTGTACGGGGGGAATTCTTTTGTAACGCGACAGTTTCAAAGATATTGAGATTCTAAGTCTTCCAATGAGAGGCACAGCTGACTTGATTGACAGGTGGGGACACTGTAGCTGTTGGAGGCTCAAAGCCCGCCTCTTTATGTCACAATCGCTCGACAGCAGCAATATGGCTGCCGCCGACGATTGGCCTCAAAACAGTGCTTCAGAAACAGATGGGTGACGTCACGGATACTATGTCGGTTTTCATAGTCTATGGTGCAAACTAGCCGTTTGTTGTGGCTTCATGTTGCACACGGTGAAAAGAGCGTGGCATTAATCTTACAGTTGAGTGACTTTGAGCTCTAAAGAAGTGTCGGATGTGTATTCGTTGGAGCAGGCTTCAAAGGTGACATATTACGCTCTTTTTCATCAATATATACTGGTCTAAGAGGTCCCCAAAACATGTCTTTAAAGTTTATGCTCAAAAAAACACTTTGAAATCAGATTTTGGCATGCCTGAAAAACCCTCTTCTTCAGCCCTCCTCAGAACAGGCTGTTTTCTGTGTCTGTGCCTTTAAATGAGACCACGCCCCCTCAGGAAGTGGACGTGGCCTCGGCTCTCCAGCACTTTGATCTAATGTTTACATGTTGGCTGAATATACACGGCTGCTCACAGACCCGCGTTACTTCAACCCTCTGAATCTGATCCAGAATCTGATCCTGACGGAGAGGCGCCTGCAGCAGGACCTTTCTGAACCATTGGTCACAGATTTAGTGTTTCTTGTTGTTTTATTTATCAGTATGTAGACGTGTGTCTTGGTACACAGCTACCAACATGTAGCTATGTGGCTATGCTAACTAGCGCTAGCACTTATCCATGAAAACTAAAAATCATCCACTAGATCTTCAAATCTGCAGACGTGGGGAGTAAAACCGACCTCTGCCAGAAAGGCAGCGGGACCTTTCTGAAGGATTGGTCACAGATTTAGTGTTTCTTGTTGTTTTATTTGTCAGTATGTCGACGTGTGTCTTGGTACACAGCTACAGCTACAGCTACAGCTACAGCTACAGCTACAGCTACAGCTACAGCTACAGCTACAGCTACAGCTACAGCTACAGCTACAGCTACAGCTATGAACATATAGCTATGTGGCTATGCTAATTAGCGCTAGCACTTATCCATGACAAATAAAAATCATCCACTAGATCTTCAAATCTGCAGACGTGGGGAGTAAAACCGACCTTTGTGTTTATTAAGACAGCCTACAACTAGCATGCCTCCCTCCTAAGCTCCTTGTTAGCACACATGTGTGCAGGGAATGAAAAACAGAGGAGGGGTTGAGTTGTATTTTATACAGTCTATGGGTTGAACAAGCTCCGAGCTCTGACTTCCTGTTACAGAACGGATATTGTTGTGACTTAACAAAAACACTGAAAACTGAAACGGCTCGTTTCACACACATTTACAGAAAGGTGGAGAAATCAGAACAGGGGCAGAATGGATTTTTTTCATTCTCTGGGGGTTTGTAGACATGCCAGGGAAACATATTTCAGGTAGAGAACCATTAGAAAGTCCATTTATGTCACCTTTGAAAGACACATTATTAACGATGAACAACAAAATGTTTGACAAGAGAACAGGACTGAAACAGGTGGAGTCTCTGCAGGTAAAACCAAGGTATCCAACAGAAGATTTGATACCTTGAATCATGTCTTACAGCAGGTTTCCACCAGTTAACTTGTCTTTAACTCTGGAGAAAAGCTTTAAAATCGATCCATAAAATCCACATATCTAATCAAGACTTGTTCCTCTCATGCTCTCCCACTCTGCAGCAGGAGAGCTGATGTCTTCTCTCTGACTCTCTTTATTTCAGGACAGGGTTTTGGCTGTGAGACCAGATAACCAGTGATGGAGGAGCTGCAGCCAAACAGTTCTGGGTCACAGCTCCAGATGCTCGCACTAGTTGAAGGCTGAATGTTTCTTGGGAGTGTTCAGGGTTCAGGGTGCTTGCAGCATGTTTTGCATCAAGCTTTAAAATAACTTCAGTGATCCTCCATTTAAAACGTTTTCTCAAATCAGACAAAGGCTGAAGATTTGGTCGAAGAAGAACATGCTGATATCAAATGGAGCTCAAATGTGCCAACATTTCTAGATTATCAGTAAGTGTGTTTAAGCTCACCTTCTAAAAGGTGAGGTCAAGTGTGCTTCTCTTTTGTTCTGCATTCTCTAAGCTCCACAGCCAGACAAGTTTCCAAACTCAAAGATGAAGAACTGGGCAGAGCTCCAATAAACTCTGCTGACCTGCTCTCATGATATCAACCAGACCAGAGCCTGTGTTTGAAACGTTTCTCCGAGCTTCTGCTTCATTAGATGTTCACTGAGCAGACCAAAGTCTAACCAGCCAGAATGTACCCTGTAAAGTCGTAAACACTTGACTTGACCCCTGCCCTCCAAACCAAGCCGGTCCAGTTCTCAGACCTCTAAGAATAGCAGCACTGATTCAGGATCATCAATCAGGAAGCCCGAGTGTGAAACTTTCACACTGATGTTACACGACAACTGGTCACACAGCCTCTCTGAAACAACACTTTTACACCTGAACACAGAAACGTGAGAATCTTTCAGGGTGAAACTCTGAGTTATTTCATCTTTAAATTCACATCAATCTCTGTAAAAGTCACACATGCTCTCAGAGTGGTAGAAAACCCTGCAGCCAACAAATCAATCCATGAACCACAGAGAGAGCTCAGCAGTTAACTTTAAGATGCTTGGGCAGACATTTGAATGTCTTTAAACACTGTTGTTGAGAACATATTGAGTATGTTACCCCTCAAAATCTTTCAATCCTGTGAAATAAAAAATGGCTTTTATTTTTAAAGCTAGGGTTGGTAGCCACGGACAACTAGCATGAATTTGAATGTAGCATTTCCTCAGGACTCCGTCTAACCCCTCCCCGCCTCCCCTCAGAGCTCCTCCAAAACGACGCCCCCGCTCACATGCATGAGTGCCAATGATTCAGGACCATATGCTGGTGACTGATTCAAAACCGGTCCTCAGCTCATCGTTTGTGTTTTGCACTACGTCAACTCATGTCTCACTCAGCGGTAAGAAAACACCAAAACATTCTCATAGTGAAAGTTAAAAACACAAACAAACATGAAATGTACGCTCTGCAGGAGGCGGGCAGAACGGCAGGACAGGATTTGATTGGTTTGATCATTTGGCTCCTGATGGCAGGGATTGGTTGGTGTTTTCCCAGGTTTACTCCGGCTGTAGATAGCAGCTTTTTTTACCTCTTTTTTAAGAACACATTATGTATTGATTACCATCAGGACATAAAGATCATTTTAACCAGTATAACAAAAAGTGGATCTAAATCAGACTACCAACCCCAGCTTTAATAGGACAGTCTGAAACTCTATCTATACTATCTTCCTACTAATACACATTTATGAGTAACTATCATATCTTTTCAGGTAGAAAATAACCCGCTGAGGGTCCCTCTAGAGCAGGGGTGTCCAAACTTTTTTCAAAGAGGGCCACATTTGATGTTGTCAGAATACCTTAGAGCCAGTGGCTCCTACCAAGACTTAGGAATCATAAAAGTTATAGATGAAATCTCTATTAAATAACAATTATTTTACATTTGTTCTCAATAAATCAGTAACTAGGTAGTCCTCAGTTCTCCACAAGCCACGTATACATTAGCAAACTTTATCTTCTTCTGGAGGAAAATGGTCGGGCAATGTGGGAAAAATATTATATCATTATTTTCCTATGGCAGGATCATGATCTGGATTTCATTCTTCTTTTTCATGTTGTTTTTTAAGACTTGTCTGACCAGCAGATAACATTTGAAGAACGAAATATTTATTTTCCTGCATTCTGAACTAATTTTATGCACCAAATTTGGCATTTTCTGCACAATTTCATAATTTTGATTTTTTCTTGTGTCTTCTTTTGTCTTCTGAACTTTTAGTGTTCATCAAGAACATTTTCACATCATGATAAAATCATGAATTTGAAGTCAACTTTAACAGTTCTTGTGTTTCTTCTTAATTGCCTTGTTGAGCCGCATTTTGTAATAACGGTGCAATTTGTAATAAACGTCCAAAATGAAAAAACTTTTTCATTTCATTTTGTAATAAAGCCGCATTTTGTAATAATCTTCTCAAAATGTAATAACTTATTACATAATGCGGCAAAATTTATTACAAAATGCGTTGGGGCAGTTTATTACAAAATGCGGCTTATTACAAAATGAAATGAAAAAGTTATTACATTTTGGACGTTTATTACAAAATGCACCGTTATTACAAAATGCAGCTCAACATGCCTTCTTGCAGAATTCCCAGAGCTTTGGCTTAATTCAAGTAATCCATGTGAAGCTTTCTGAGACGTTTCTGGATTGACTTTAGTTTTGTGTGTGCGCTTGAACGAAACTGCAAATGTACAAATGATTCAGAATGTGATTAATTTCTAATGCTATTAATTAATGCTATAAATAACACACTTTAAGAAGGAAGCTTGGGGCCATAAATAAATGGACCTTGGGCCGCAATTGGCCCCCGGGCCGTACTTTGGACACCCCTGTTCTAGAGTTTTAAACATCTAAATTAAATATCCTGTCCAAGCGGCAACCTCCGGTCTAAAAATATGAGTCCAATGCGGAAGTGTTAAAAGCTGCAGTTCATCGAGGATCCGCTTGAGGCTGGCTCCTGAAGTACCGGAAGTCACATACACATGAATGGGGAAAAGACGATCTTTGCAGCATTAATAAACATGTTTACAGCCTGGTACAAAAGATGAGTGTTGTCTGAATAGCTAATTTCTTGACGTCCTCTCACTGTGAGGGGGGTGAATTATTTTCTAATTCGTCAATTTCGAAGATATTGAGATTACCAGTCTTCCAATGAGAGGCACAGCTGACTGTGGGAACACTGCAGCTGTTGGCTAGGAGGCTCAAAGCCCGCCTCTTTACGTCACACTGGCTCGACAGAAGCAATATGGCTGCCGATTGGTCTCAAAACAGCTCTTCAGAAACAGATGGGTGACGTCACGGATACTACGTCCATATTTTTTACAGTCTATGATCCTGTCCAGATAATGAAGCGATATCCTGAGAGGCGGTGATGTTGTATCAAGTACCAGCCAGGCTCATGGGCACAAGGCGGCAGGCCAAGCGCTGATATTCAGCGCAAAAGCACAATTCAGAGTGTGGTAATGCTTATTGAAAGGCAGCAAATCATAGTACAATAAGTAATAATCAATAGATTATTAGTTTGTTTGGAGTAATCACTCATTATGCTCCCACAACTAGTTCTGACTGCTTATTTGCAGAGCAGCCAAAACATTCCTCTGAGCTCTTATTGTGCTCCTAACTTCAGCAGACATGCGTCTTTATACCATTTACCAGTTGTATTTTGAGAGCTGCTGTGTGATTCAGAGGTACCAGTTTCATCAATCTAGACAAACAGTCTGCTGTAGCTAAATCAACTGCAGGCGAAACACATGAGGAGGAGGGATACACCAGTAAAAAGTCCCAGTGCTGTTATACTGAATATCAGCACACATGGAACACTTCTAGACCAATCAGATCACCTGGTTAGAGCTAACATATGGTAACTGCAGGTTTGAAGTTGGGCTGTTATAACTGGCATTGTCTGCTTTTTAACCTCTATGGATTAGAGATTACAATGTAAGCAGTGTTTGTTTAATGATTGCAGCCGTTATTACTCAGGCATCTGAGCCGGCCGTCTAGAAAACAGCTGAGAGGCAACTGCTCTGCTTTACGCTGCTATTGCATGTGGTATTAAAGGATAGGCTGCATGACAGAGTGTGTGTGCGTGTGTGTGTGTGTGTGTGTGTGTGTGTGTAGGGGGGTTTCTGCTGTGACAGAAACAAAAGCATATTTTAGACACAAGTAGACGTTGAGCACTAGAGGTAATAACTAAATATGACAAGTTACATGCAAGAAACTCCCCGTGACTACTTTTCCTCTCAGGTCAAGTGTTAAAGAAACTCAAGTCATCATTCACGGCCGTCCTCTGTGTCATCAGACTCCACTTCGGGGACCATGGAGCTGTATATCATGAGCTGTAGAATAAGGGGCACAGCTCTCTCGCTGACCTGAGGTCAGGTCTGCATTCTGAAGGAGTCAACGTGTGAGATGTTTGTCACTCTTGTAATCAGAGAGTCATTCTAATGTAGGAGATGAGGAGCTCACTGATGACTGCATGCATGCATGTTTCAGATGGTGAAGTGCTGTGCAGCAATAGATTAGTGACATAGAGAGAGAAGCAGCTCCTGTGCAGAATACGCAGGGGGGGATATGATAAACAAAACCAGGAAGAAAAGCAAAACTTTACAAGTAACCAAGGTTACAAATCTGTGTTCACTCCACAGCATGTAGGTCACAAAGGAGCTGACGACAAACAGGAGACAACTGCTTCATCTCACAGAGCTCGTTGACTGACAGCTTCATTCTGCAAGTTTCATATTATACATTCATCTTAGAAGATCATATTGAGTTTCAATCATTTTGAATCTATCTAAAGTTAAAGGTAAGAATGGGTATTGAACACAGACCTCAACTTCATCACATCCTACAGTTTCTTGCACCCTGGAGCCCAAAGTGTTCCTGAAGGTTATAAAGTGAGTCTGTCTGTGCAGGACTCTGCTGTGAGGACTTGTGGCGTGCTCTTCCTTTAGGAGAGGAGACCCAGCAGCCTATAAAACCTCCTCCAACAGAGAAGAGAACACTAAGAGACAATGAAAAATATCCTTTATCTGTTCATCTAAGAGCCCGGATATAAACTGAACTTTCAAAGTACTTTTAAAAGCTTCCTGAACTCTTCTTTATTCTAACCTTGATAATGATCCTCACTCATTTCCCTGCTTTACAGGCTGCAGGATCATTTTTGCATACATGTCCGTACCTCCTCCAGCGCTATTTATAGCCGGACGGTCCCGCAGTGTGACAGCAGCGAATACTTTGACCAGATATGGTTTCCTTCAGAGCCTCCTGGAGCCGGACTGAGCGCTCCGCTCTGCTGTCGGGGCGCACAAGCCGGGGATCCGCAAACCAGTCCGCTACACCAAACGGTCCATGGTCTGGAGGTAATCCTGAATCCAGTAGGTTTCAGCGCGCTCTCAAGACCTCCTGCCCCGGTCCTCTGGTCGTCTCACGGCGGGTTTGCTGAAGCTGAAACTCATCTCCCTCAAAGGGCAAAGTAAACTTGAGGGGAGAGATCCTCCTCCTCCTCCTCCTCCTCCTCCCCCGGCGCGGCTGCCCTGTCACTCCAGTGATGTCATGAAGCGGGACTGCTTGCATTATCGGATGAGTTGGTTTCCTGCATCACTGTCCAATAAGACTGGATAAAAGCTTGGCAGATGGATCCTTATTATACCAAAGGATCATAAGAAGTCCCTTAAAATAAATAAAAATAATAATAATGTGGGGAAATTGGGTGAGAGCTGGGGTAAGGTTAATGGAAGATCTGTTTGATGGAAAAAATGAACTCTCCTTTGAACAACTAGTGTCTAAATATAATATACCTAGGACAGGTTTCTGGAAATATCTTCAGATAAGAAGTTGTGTGTTAAAAGCATTAAGAAACAGTCACTTGCATTGAGGAGCAATGGCGATCAAGTTGGAAGCTTAGAGGAGGGACATCCAGATATTATACAGAATTAAGGAAAGATCAACTCCCAAACTATGCAGGCGTTAAACTTGCATGGGGAAAAAATCTAACAATGTCTATAAACAGAGAGGCCTGGTTAAAATGAGTTCAGTCATGGTACTACATAACCTGAGACATGCAGACTCCCCTAATCATATTCAAAATAATAAGTAATAATAAGAGTAATTGGACACCCTCAAAGATGTCAAGGCTGCTAGGGGACTTGACCGACTTAAAGCTCCCCTCCCAAAGCTTAAAGGGTTTTGTGAGCCTAGCCATTACAGCTGCCAAGAAATGTATTACATCTAAGTGGAATCATGTAGACCCTCCAAACATTATTCACTGTTATTATTAATGAGGTCAATTCATGTGCTCCTTTGGAGAAAATAACCTATTCCATCAGAGGTAGCCCACAGCTGTTTCACAAGACCTGGGACCCCTGGATGGCCTATCTAGAGTCCGGTCAATACAATGTTTAACTTATTGGTACTCGTACTTCATCTGTGTTCAAATATCAGCCACCTGTAGATGTGTGAGTAAAGTGTAAGGGGAAGATATGTATGTATGTGTATGTTACATTGAAGATTGTGGGTGCATCTCTCCTTGTCATGGCATGGTTTTTGTTTTTTTTGTTTTTTTTGTTCTTTGTTTTTGTTTTTGTTTTTGTTTTGTTGTTGTACTCTATGGTGTTTTGTAAACTGTTTGTCCGAATAAGAATGAAGAAAAATGAATAAACAGAATTTTCCAAAAAAAAGATGTCAAGACTGGGGCTTAGACAGGACCACAGTTGTTGGAGATGTAATAAAAGCCAGGGCACATTGATCCACATGCTGTATGAATGTGAAATTGTAAAGGACTTCTGGTCAGCTATACTTAAATGTATAAATGTGTTAAAAACAGAGTTCACTAAGAGCCCAGCATTACTGAGTATTTTACCAGAGGAGGATACTCTGCCCTCAAACATGTATTTTAGGGTGAAATGAGCTTTTATAACAGGATGCAGGATAGTGCTGAGGCATTGGAATGCAAAATAGATGATCTGTTTTAGTGAATGGAGAGATGAAGTGGCCAGGATGGCTTCTTTTGAACATCTTATCTAGAGAATGAATAACACTGAAGTATTCAGATCTCTATATGGGGTCCCTGTCTGGAAATGACTGAAGAAGGTGCCTATGTTGGTATTTGATGTGCATTAGTCTGTCCTCTATTTCTAATGAACGTCATGTATGATTATGAATAGGAATATTGTAATATGAAATACTATACATGTTAACCTTTAAACATCACCAAAAGGAATAGGATTGCTCTTTTCTTTTTCTGTTGATTTACACTCTTTGTTTATTTACCTTGTTTTCTTATGTTTATCTTCCTTTTTGTTTGTATAGTTTATTTCTTGATTTAATATTTTTTTGTTTTTATTTATTTAAAATATATATATATATTTTCTATTTGTTGGTTTTGTATAACTTACATATAATTTGTTAACTTGTGGCGAACAAAGAAATACTGAAAAAATGCAATAAAATGTTAAATGACCAAAAATAAGACTGGATGAATGCTGCAGTTTGACCTTCTTCACGCATTTTAAAGACAAACAGGATGTTGAAAACTACTTCAAAATATAAAATATATAAATATGTAGAGTTTAACAGCTCGCAGCTTTCCTGCTCTGTGATGGAGAGAGAGAGTTAGCTCCAAACACTCATTCTTTTCCGATTTTTGTTTTGTTTTGGTGCAAACATTGTCATACTGAAACATGAAACTGTACCTTCAAATGATCCAAAACCAAGGCCGCCATGTCAGCTCTGCAGCTCTGAAGATGGACCAAGAACCGCTGCTCTCTTCAGGGACAGCAGGTCTTAATGTCAGAAAGCCAGCAGCATTTTAAAATGAGTCCGGAGTTCACCCTCCTCAGGCTACATGTTTAATAGAACAAAACTTTTAACAGCTCTTAATAATGAAACAATAACCTATTCTCTCCAGCCACACAACTTAGAGTAATATAGAAGAAAGTGTACCCGTCGGTGAGGTTTAACAGGTTTTTACATTTACAAAGGGAAGTCATCCTGGTTGGATAAATCTTAAAACGTATATACACACTAAGAAATGCAAAATAGACACACCAAACCAAACTAAACACACAAGGGAATGAAGTCTTAAAGAACACACACGAACCATGCAACACACACGTGACTTCACCTAAAGAAAACAAAGCGTTGATTCTTCTGCGTCAGTGCTTTAGTCCCTCGATTCTGAAAACATGAACTCTTCAACAAAACCTTTAACATGAGTCGACATGGCCCTTCACTTCATGCTTCTTCTGAGTCCTTGATGGGGGGAGGATTCCACATTGAAAATAAACAAAGGGAGGAGAAGGTGACTTTTTTTTTTTTTTTTTTAAAGTTCACTGAACACTTTCACCAGAGGTTAAGAAAAACAAAGAACCAGGAGGGAAAGTCGTTAATTTAAATATATTATCAGTGTCGGTGCGTGTTCGGGTCCCACGCTGCACCACAAGATGTCCTACGCTGCCGAAGACAGCTCCCCGCTGAGGTCGGCCATGATGCTGTGGATCCAGAGGTCCTTCTCATCCAGCGTGGTGTCCACCAGGTAAACGGTCAACTTGCGCTCCCACAGCTGACCTTTAACCTCCGACGCCTCCTGCACGCTCTCCACCTGGGCCACCAGCGCTCGATCCTCCACGTGATTCCTGAATAACATGGAGGTCTCCTCTGACCAATGGATGTGCGTCAAACCTGCAGGACCAACAGAAAGAGGCTCTATAGATGAAGTCATGCTGCATTAGGGTTTCAAAGGGGTGGAAAGTTTCCGGTAAATTTCCATGGGAAGTTAAGCTGGGGAATTTTGGAAATGTTCCAATTTGGAAACTTTTCATGGAAATTATGGGGATTAACTGGAATTTATGGGAATTTGTAGGAATTAATGGTGAATTGAGGGTAATTTAATGGAAAGGTATCATATCCAAGCATAGTCTCAATAGCCCTGCAGTAAGCAGTGTGCTATGTGCATGTGATTGAGGAATAGCAGAGATATTCAACTGTACTTGCATGAAATCTGGTTGTTTTAGTCAGGATTATGCTCAAATATATTTTCCCCAACTATATTTAAGTTCCTTGTTAAGAGCCAACCTTCAATTTAGTAAACTCCTGCTTTATTCCCATTTATTCCCATGGAAAGTTTCCAACTTTGAAAATTCCTGGAATTTTGCAACACTAGACGCCAAACACACTGATGATCTGACTCGCCTGCCAGTTGTGCGGCGATCGCCTGGAAGGGCAGCTGTCTGAATTCCTCGATCAGCGGCTGGATGAGAGTATTGCGGACCAGCTCGTGCTTGCCGTAGTCCAGCTCATAGACGGAGACCAGCCCGTTCGTGAGAATCCCCTTCACCTGCACGCGGTGCCAGCTGGGTGGAGGACAATTCAGTTATCAATTACAGCAACATCCTGATTTCAACACCTTGTTTTTCATCATCTCTGAGACATGCACACACGTTTATTCTCATACGACAGGAACCCTCTTTATGAATCATTACTAAGTTAACATTTTCAACATCTCAAAGATCATCTTCTGCTTAGAGAGCACAGAAGAGGACTGATCCATGTAAAGTGTAAACATGTTGATCACACACTTCTTGTCTATTTTGGCAGCATAGACTCCTCCTTTCTCGATGTGCATGGCAGCGTCGCTCTTCCCCGCTTGGTTGTAATAGAGGATCATCTCCCCCATCAGCACCACCAGTTTGTGAAGATCCTGCCACGGCTGGAGGACAAAGTAACCCGGGTGGCAGGCGACAGGCACGAACACATCCATGTTCTGACCGGCCTGAAAGAAGACAGAGGAAGAGGAGGAGGAGGGCTTTTTTCTTGCTCATTTGACCATGAAGTATCATTTTCTCTTTCTTTTATTAAACTAAAAATGTCACAACAGCAACATGAAACCTTACACCCTGTAAAACAACAATAAATGTCCTGCTTCCATGTGAAGTTGGTATGTGTCTGCACACCTGGGGAAGCTCCAGCGGAGGAGGCATCAGAAGAGGCTGCGCAGTCTTGGTTGTCAGGTCTTGAAGAGATGAGTCCCCAGCACTGGACAGAGGTTGTGTTGCGGCCTTGATAGTCTGGTTTGGTACTGGGATGTTCAGAGTCAACCCATCCACGAGTTCACTGAGACCTGATAGGTACAGCACACTCTCATGAAAGCTGAGTGAGCACGTAAAGTTCAGTCTCTGTGCTGTGTGCAGTATTACCTGGATCTCCGGCGCTCCGTCTGGTGACTCTGTTGGAGTGTTTGGTTGTGAGTTTCTGCCACAGCTCCGACTGGACCAGCTGATGGTTGATGCTCTTGTCCAGATCCTGACTGTCAGTGCCAATGAAGAGGTACACGTAGACCAACGAGTCCCCCTTGTGCTGGTCTAATTTAGAAATCTGAAATAGAAAAAATGAGACTTGAGATTGATTACACCACACACTGACTGCTTTAAGCTTTGAGTCCATCACAACAGATTAACATTCAGTGCTCTGTGACATTTCAGGCATTCTTACTTACACCATGTTTGTGTAGAAATTATTTTCAGAATCTTCTTTTATTCGCCATGTGATTACTTTGTTATTGAGTTTTACAAACCAGCAGGGGTGAAAATAAAACCTTTTTGATTTTTCTGCACTCACTAAACGTTTGTTCTGCAGGAGCAATCATTATGGGAAAGTTAACTTTAACTGTGTTGATCTTCATGTTTGATTATGTGAAATGATCCTACCTTGATTTTACCGTCTTCAGAGCCCATGACGGCCTCCTTCACCCACTGAACGGCCTCTTGGCTCCAGTCTCCATCTGGAACTGTGAGCTCAGCCAGGCGACACTTGATAACCTGAGGCAGCAAACAGAACAGAGACATACACAGTGTAATGCTCCTTCATGTGTTTGCTTTTATTGAGGCTGAATGAATAGCACAACAACAGACTGCCCGACTTATTTGCCAAAAATCAAAAGGTACGTATTCTTGAACGAAGCTGACAGAGGAACGGTGAAAATAATTTTCTCCAGGCGTAGGATTTAATGTTGAATAGTTCCACCCACCTCCCCACACCCATACAGACCTGTGGCGGAATGATGGTGAAGTCCTTCAGGAACACAGGAGGAATCTCCCGGAGGTCAGTGACCTCCACAGTTGCTGGGACTCCGAAGTCAATGAACAGGATCTCCATCACTCTGTTGCCGTACATGTTGGTGATCTGAAAACGAGAGCAGCGGTGAAACAGTGAGGCCAAAAACATGAACTGATAAACAGAATCTCAATAGTTTTAATGTTCAAACAAGTGTTACTGATTAAACTAAATACATTCATCAGATAGAAGAGTACATAGTGTGTATACATCTGTAATATTTGCCATAATTTATTTTATTCTATTTTAATTTTATTCTATTCCATTTTATTTTACTTTATTCTATTCTATTTTATCTTATTATTATTATTATTATTATTATTATTTACTTTATTTTATTCTATTCTATTTTACTTTAAATTATTGTATTGTATTTTATTCTATTCTATTTTACTTTAAATTATTGTATTGTATTTTATTCTATTCTATTTTACTTTAAATTATTGTATTGTATTTTATTCTATTCTATTTTACTCTTATCATTGCTATTATTATTATTATTATTATTATTATTATTATTATTATTATTATTATTATTATTATTATTATATTTTTAACTATGTAAGTACATTGTTGTATTCCCCTGTCCCATGTTGTAATGACTGCAACAAAAGAATCCCCCCCAATGGGTGATCAATAAAGTATATCTTATCTTAAATGTGAATGATCATTTTCTTACCTCCGCTCTGGACCACCTGCCTCTGTGTCGGGCTAAACAGAACTTGCCGCTAAAAGGTCTGGACACAAGCAGCTCAGATGTCATCTGGTAGGATTACATTAATATATGTTAAAATTAAAACAAATTAAAAAAAGCAGAAAAGATACAAAAAAAGAGACTGAATCAAAACACAAGTAGCAAACAACAGCTGTCCGTGAAGCCGACAACAAGACACCTTAAAGTGTGGACACAAGCTCATCTGTTCACTCAGGTGTGATCTACCTGGGACTTCAGGATGATGTCTGTGTCTTCCAGTAACTTCTTGAGTCTTGTGCTTCCTCTGCAGGGCAGCCGGCAATGAATGATCCCGTTTGCACACACGTTTGTGACACACAAGTCCTTATAGGTAGCATTTACCTGCAGGCGACAAAGAGATTAATGCTGCAGAGGACGTGGAGTGTTGATAAGATCGAGGACTTCACAATCACGACTGCTAGTTTTACTTCCTAAAGTGTCATGAAAAGACAGACTTTGATGGAAAGAGAAAAACAACACCTCTCACCGCTCAAACAAATTAATATTCATACTTTTACTGACTTCACACACACACTACAGAAGAAGTCAGCACCACCATGCTTACAGTCAGAGAGTTGTTCATGGACTTGTCCTGCAGAGCTTTGAGGCAGGCAGAGTTGATGTTGAGGTCGTCATCCTGTGAAGTGTCGTACAGCACGGCTACGGGCATCGTCTTGTCTTCAGACAACTCCAGTGTCTCCATCAGGAGAATTTTTCCGACTGCTAACGTATCCAGAGAGGACAGAACCTCGGGATGAGCGCTGAACGTGTCCAGACCTGAGAGGATAAGGAGGAGGACAATAGAGGGAGGCAAGAAGAGAAGCAGGCACCCCAGACATTCATTAAACAGAGTAGATGTATCATCGGTTCTGTGGGGACCTTCTTTAACTCTCTGTGTACCTGCAAGTTTAACATTTGTAGCCTGGAACGGCAGAGAGAGGAAGTCTTGGTGCAGCTCCAGCAGATTTGTCCTACTGGTTTCCACAGAGAAGCCGTAGTCCACATAGTACACCTGGGAAACACACCAAGACAGGAGGAAGGATGTTTGCTGCAGGAACAATCAACCATGAGCTGTGCCTAATTGTGCGAATGGGTAATGGTGTGCACTAAGCGTGCATATCACGAAATGAAACCAAACAAAACCACTTACAACAAGCTTCTCACTTCACCAGTTACCTTGATCTTGTTAGGGTCCATGATCTCCATCACCTGAGCCCGAGCCAGCTCCTCTACCTCCTCTCCTCTGACTGCTACCAGCTGACCGACCACAGGGCGACTCACAGGAAGGTGCGGGGAGCTCGAGTAGAAGGGGCGCATCGACTCCTCCATGGCCTCCTGAGCGTTGGAGTAGTTCTCGCCCACATACCTGAACAGAGAGAGAATTGTTTTCAATGTAGTTCAAAATAACAAACCTGATCTCCTTCATGTTTAATGAATCAAACATGAAGGCTGTGAGCTGGGGTTTGCACTGGCTTGAAGAAGGATGAATGAAAAGGATGCATAAAGATGAATGGAGGAACAATAAAATATATATCTCAGTTTAGACTAAGCAGAAGCCCCACGGTCAAAGAGGCTCTATGGAAAACTACATAATAAAAATCCCTGACTCAGCTTCATGTTGAGTATTCTTCTGTTGGAGGTTAAAAAGACAGTTTTTAAAGCCTCTGACTTAGAACATGTACAATTCCTATAGAATAAACATTTAATGTGTCATTAAGCGTCAACAAAAATCTGAGTGATAGGAAACAGTTCAGAGCATTTCTCAGGACTGTGTGGGCGTGGCAAAATGAGATGAGTGGAAACCAAATCATGGCCCACTATTTCTGCAAATCTATCGGAGTTAGGAAAATAGAAGACTGACAACAAGCTGTCATCCTCACCTCTGGATGTGCAGCCAGGGATGGCACACACGAGCACAGTGATGCAAAGAGCAGAGAGACAGCTGTACAGACTGATTACAGGCACAACGTGATTAGCAAATAATAACAGCTAAAGGCGACGAAGCGAGGAGTTCACTTAGACATCAGGAGACGGTCTAAGCAGGAGCAGAGTATTTGTTTGGTTAGATATTTATTATGTCATAAATATCCAATTTAACCCTGCCAACTTTAACCTAGCGTCAGAACTAGGGATGGGAATTTACTGTAATCCTTGTAACTGATTACTCAAATTTCCTAATGAACGATTACTTGAGTACTTGCAATTATTTTATTTTTTTTACCACAAACAAAAATAAATAAATAAAAGTTGGTCGGACACTTGCTTTTGAGAAGGAGAAGAGAGGTTTTAGAAGGGGGATTCTGAATGTGTGTGTGCAGTTATATGAGTGTTGATGTTTATGTGCATGTTGTAGTTTGATGAGTATTACAGGGTATTTATAAGTGGACTCTAGCAAGCTTGTAGTGTGCCACTGCGGATGGTGAGAGGGCGTGGTTGAGGGAGGAGCTGTAGGTACCAGCAGACTGGTATTGGCCAGGCCCGGCTCTGCAAAGGCAGCCCTCAGACCCTTGGGAGGGGACTTGCGAATTGCAGAGCCAGGCCAGTTTCAGGTGCATACATTTTGGGGGGGGGGGGGTCATCAGACCCAAGGGAGGAAGCCCCCCCTCATGTGATGCATGCAATGATGATACAATGATTGAGGATGATGAAACAGCTGTTATGTAAGACAGGTAGGGGTGGCAGAGGAGGACCCAGTTTTATGCGGTGATCACAAGCGGCAACCTCCGGTCTAAAAATATGAGTCAATGCGGAAGTGTTAAAAGCTGCAGTTCATCGAGGATCCGCTTGAGGCTGGCTCCGGAAGTACCGGAAGTCACATACACATGAATGGGGAAAAGACGATCTTTGCAGCATTAATAAACATGTTTACAGCCTGGTACAAAAGATGAGTGTAGTCTGCATAGCTAATTTCTCGATGTCCTCTCACTGTGAGGGGGGTGAATTTTTTTCTAATTCGGCAATTTCGAAGATATTGAGATTACCAGTCTTCCAATGAGAGGCACAGCTGCCTGTGGGAACACTGCAGCTGTTGGCTAGGAGGCTCAAAGCCCGCCTCTTTACGTCACACTGGCTCGACAGAAGCAATATGGCTGCCGCAGCCGATTGGTCTCAAAACAGCTCTTCAGAAACAGATGGGTGACGTCACGGATACTACGTCCATATTTTTTACAGTCTATGGGTGATCAGCGAGTCCTTTTATGTTTGTGTATCTATGTGTGTTTGTGTGTTTGTGTGTCTGTGTGTTTGTGTGTCTGTGTGTCTGTGCATTTGTGTATTTCTGTTTTAATGATGGAGGTGATGGGGCACGGTTATGTCCTATAGATGAAGAGAGGGGATGGAAAGCAGATAGGAGAGCATGAAAGACGAAATCAGAGAAGTAATAGTATAAACAAAAACAAAACAAAACAACCCCAAAAAAACAAACAATTACAAACATTACTTTTTATAACTGACATGTCACAGGTGTCGCAGATGGTTCTGTATTTGTTGTGCTTTTGCTTTTGGTGTAATAACGTGTCCCTAGAGAGTTGCCGTAGCTGTCGTACAACAGTTGTTTTCGCTGAAATCTGTCTCGGTGTGTTCTTAAGCTGAAGCCGTGGCCGGAGAAGTCAAACGTTTATATCCCGTTAATTATTTTCCTACCTAGTATATTGAGTTAGGCGAAAACAAAAAGCACATGTAACGCTGTATGAGTTCAAGTTATCTTGCCAGGTGGACGAGTAACAAACTGCTACTTGAATAATGGGGTCAATGGCGAGTACTCAAGTAATCGTACCCATCCCTTGTCAGAACGTTATCAAAAACATGACTGAGAATATTTCAATAATGGAATGAAGTTCAGTTCTAATATTGTTAGATATATAATAGTATGTATGTCATTTTTTTAGACATTGTAGATTAACACTGAAGACATCAAAACTATGAAATAATCTGGTTTTGCCATAATCTGGATTACAACAGTAGTCAAATAGGGCTATCCATTGTGTACTAACCCTACCTCTGAACAACACAACTGATGGTCTCAAACACATTAAGAAGGCAAGTCATTCTACAAATGAACTCTTGACAAGGCTCATGTTCATTAGAAACCATTCCAGGAGACCACTTCATGAAGCAGACTGAGAGAATACCAAGAGTGTGCAAAGCTGTCATGAAGGAAAAAGGGGGCTACTTTACAGAATCTAAAATCTAAAACAGATTCTGCTTTGTTTAACACGTCTTTGTTCATTCAATAATTCCATATATATTCTTTCATAGTGTTGATGTCTTCAGTATTAATCTACAGTGTTTACAATCATTACTATAAATACAAACCCTTGAATGTGAAGGTGTGTCCAAACTTTTGACTGGTAGTGTACATATGAGTATAAATATCATAGTTGGAACGTTTTCGTTGATTTAGGTTACCAGAGGCTTTAAACTACAATAAATCAAACTCCACAGGAATAACGTGTCTTGCCTTATAGTGACCACGCTGCTGCTCATGGCTTCAGTTACCAGCACCGAGGGGAACTGTTCGCTGGGAAGCAGCAGACAGGGAGGAATCACAGGACTCAGGACCCTCAGACCAGAGGGGAGGAAGTGGCTTCTGCACTGCTGGCTCTCTGCTCTGTGTTCGGCGTCCATGTCCGCTCTACTGGAGTTGTACAGGATGGCCTGACCACAGAAAGCACAATGACGACGACACGCAAGGATACAGCACCACAACAAGAAGCAACAGGCAGACATGTTCTTGCACTCTTATTACTTTGCAAGGCGGCAAAGTACGGTGTTGAAAAATGAAGGGGATCTTGATGAAGCAAGAAACTAGTGTTCAGTGTCACCTGAGACACCTGAGTTTCTGAGTAACACCTGGGCTACAAGGTTCAACGTTACTGCCAAACAACACGTTTACAGCCATGTTCAAAACACGGGGAAGGTTTACGTATTTGCACTCGCTGTACAGGGAGTTATTTTACAAACGCATCCCTTTAAATATGATCGAGGCTGAAGTTAAACATACATTTGAAGAGTTAGGGCTGAGTTCACAAACAAGTGGTCCCATTGCAGCTGTTTGCCAGGAGGCTGAAAACACAGCTTCACCTCTTTGTCCGTGTTTTGACTGATTGAAAGTTAGGCTGAGTTTCTAATAATGTGCCCGACATCGTCAGTGTTTTAAAGAGTCGATGAATGGCATGTGTAATTCAAAAGTACAAACTCGATGAATCAAGATGATGGCCACCTGCTGTAACCTCAACAACAGTTACACACACAGTTACACACTGGTGCTGTTCTTTATACCAGCACTCATGGATTCCTCCTTTTCACACAGCTTAGTTTACTCTGCTATCTGCTGAGTCATCTCACTTCCTTCACATACCTTTGTTTTGTCACCTGGCACGGGATACTCCACATCACACATGTCCATCAAAAGAGACAGGTTGTGGAGAATGTGGTCTGGGAATGGTGTCTTGAACGTGTCCATGAAGAGCTGGGGCAGACCGTGGACCCAAAGACCGTGACTGTACTTGGAGAGGAGGTCCTTTAGTTTTTGGCTCACATCAGCCGACATAACGGGAGCGGACGATTGTGAGGGGGGACGAGGGACAGGATCGGAGGAAGTGGAAAAGGTAACCTTCAGAAGTGGTAAGATGTCAGGGCCGGGCATTGAGGTGGAGGATAGGGGAGAAGTGTTTGTTTTTGCAGGGCTTGTCAAGGTCGGAGCTAATGGAGGCATGTTTTTGTTGTGGTTGAGGTCAGTCGTAGGTGAGCTAGCATTTGTACTGGCAGCCAGACCGGCAAAGGGGGACAGGCGAGGAGCCAGAGCTGGGTTATGAGCGGGGCTGCGGAGTGAGACTGAAGGGGGGTTGGCTGACAAACCTGCAACAGGCTGGGAAGGAAAGATGAAGGTGGGCTTGGCCACGGGGTTTTTGGGGGAAGTTCTCGGTTTGGGAGTTGGTGGAGAAGTTCTAGGAGTCGGGTAAGGAAAGGGGTCAGGGTGGGGTTGTTCAGGTGTTGATGGAGGAGACGAAATGGGTGTGGTGACCGTGCTGGAATTGTTGCAGGATGTTAGAAGGGTGTTGGTTGTGCTGTGTGGAGGGACGGTTTCAGGCTTTGAAGGCACAGGAGGGTAGATGAGGCGGTCTGCTCTGGAGTTGGTGGAGGGTTTCTCCACCTGTAAAGACATCACAGAGAGAGAGAGAGTGGGGGGGGGGGGCAAGGCATGATTTTCAGATGACGTCTTTTAATCCTTGATAAAGTTTTGGTATGTACCAGTGTGTAAAAAATAAAAAGCACTTGTTGCACTCACAAGTGGATTTTGAAAGCAGTTGTGTGACCTAAAAACTAAAAGCCACTTAAACTTCTACACTTTAGAAGTAAGATCACTTCTCCCTTAAAAACCCAGATGTGCCTCCAACAGATTTACCCTAATAAAGTGCCTTAACACTTCAATTGTTGAATGGGGGTATGCTAATTTGTTGAAGTATAAAGAGAAACTAATGACTCACCAGACAGACGTGTGTCCACTGCTCCAGATTGATTTGCACCTGAGGGTGGAGCTCCTGACCAAACATTTCCCTGTAGACCCCTGAAAGCTTCGACATCCACACTCCGCTGCAGTATTTCCTCAGGAGCTGAGTCATCCTGCTCTGCACCAGCTCCACGTCATACTGACAAGACTACAGGGAGAGATTTCACGAGGTAATCATTCGGACAAGTTTGTCCCTGTGCTTCACTGACTGAGGGTAGATCACTTTTTAAAATCACAAAGAATAACAAGCTGATAAACTAAATGCCAAATAAACATCAGCTTGTATTTATCTCTGATGTACTCGTAACTATCTGCTCACACATTTGGGATGTAATTAAGAAAATAAGAAAACTCTGAAGTCTAAATATAGGCCATCACATCATGTAGAGGTTTTTCCACACCTGGAGTTTCAAGTTAGATGGCTCGGCTCTCAACACTTTTTTTGGAGGATCATCTGTAAGAAATGTTCCAACAGAATGAAGAGGTTAGAAAGTAAGATGACACTTTAATAACTCACCTGGTCTCCTGTTCAGAATCATGTTAACTCTCTCAACTGATCACTCCAACTTTAATTTATCAGATTTTATATTGATACACATGGTTCGTCATGTCTTTGTGACATCGTCTCAATATCTACTGATTGTTTTAACTGAAACTTAAATGATGATCTAAAATGGAATCAGGGCTCTTTACTGCAGGAATCACAAAATTCATAAAAAGCTTTGTCTGCACTGAAGAGCAGTTATTTAATGTTTATAATAACTTTGAAAGTGCACATTAAAAACAGCCTGATGGTGAATAAATGTTAATGTTCATTAAGGAACATCAATCAGTCAATCACCACCTAATCCCAAACACTTGTGGTGGACCAACAACTTCACATCAGGTGCATTTTAACCAAGAGTTCCGGGGTCTATAAGCCCCCTGAACTACTTTACTCTGAACCAAAAGGTTCCTGTGCCCCTATTGTTGTCTGCGTTTCGACCGCGGGCTGAAGTCCCGGGTAGATTGTGCAAATCAGGCCAGTGACGTATGGAGAGAGAAAAAGTAAATGCACTACACCACCAGACCAGGTGGTGTCTGGTGGTGTAGTGCAGGTAATGGCGAAAATACATAAAGATGCTGCGTACCTTTGGTCTTCCAGCTGTTTTCAAAACTCCCCTGCCTGCTGGAAACATAATATTATTTTAAACACAGTCAATATAATGATATACAGGTGCACATTAAAAAAACGCAATATCTTGAAAAGTTCAATATTTTCTGTCAATTATTTTTAGACTGAAAGTGAAAATGTAAAATATTCTTGATGCATTATATGCAAACTGAAATGTTTGAAGCATTTTTCTTTTTCAATTTGATTATCTGAGGGCTCCTTCTGAACACGCTGGCTGCTTATCTACACACACAAAGCACTTCATTACAGGTACTGGTTCATCAACAGCTGTGTATCTACCTCTCAGGCACCCACTGCTTCACAGCTGTTTGTGGAGCTGGTTTGGGAACTGGTTGTCTGTGTTCAACAGGAGTGATGGAGCTCAACTTTGGGTCCAGCTTTCTAATGTTTGGAGAGAAGACAGCAAAGGATGGATGAATTCTAAATACATTTACAATATGACTGGAAACTAAAGTGTAAAAGATAAGCTATGTGGTTTCTTTGCTATTAACGCTGATGTTTTTCCACCTGTAGTCTCCTGCTGCACTGAAGCCTCCGCAGGCTCCTTGGGGCCGATAACGATTTGAGGACCAGTTTGAGTCACCAGCAGCTGAGGGCTGGCGGAGAGAAGACCTTGGCCTCACTGAAAGCATGGAAAGGAGAAAGAGAAGTCGAGTTACAGCTAAAAAAAACAAATAGGAGGTGAGATAAAGAGAAATGGTTTGATTAATGATGATGAATCAGAAGTGTTTTTAAAGGTGATTGATCTTTGTACTTGAACGACTCATGTGGACTACACTAGAGGAGAAAAATGACACAATAAACCCTCTAATATCTTGTGATGGATTCATGATCCTTAAAAACAAACCAGATCTGACTCTGAGGAGGCTCTTTAAAGTGTCTCACAAATCTGTGCGTCTCCTACCGTTGAGTATGTACGGGTTTGACGGCTTGAATCTCATCGTGCAGTTGACCACTTTGTAACGTCCACATTTCTTGGCACTCTTCTGCCTGGCCACCAGCTCTGCAATGTGCGCCGTCTCTTCACACACTGCTGCAAAGCATTTCAACTACAGAGAGGATATCTCATAAGGTGAAGTCTAAAAGGCAATCCAATGCTTGCTTAAGTAGAGGAAAGCAACAGCATCAAGCATGAACTTAAACCTGAGGACATTAATGAAACCGGTCCTCACCTCACCCATGCGGTACACCAGGTGGACCACAGATGGGATGCTCTGGAGGTAGTCCTCCAGTCTCGAGAAGCCGAGCTTCTTCAGCGGGATGAACTCTCCGCATAGGGAACGGTACTCACCCTGGAGTTTATTCACAGACACGCCGGTCTTGCTGGACTGCAGCACAGACCGCAACATCTTTTTGATGGATTCACTATCCGACATCCTGGTGAGTTTGCACCTAAACACAGAACAGAGAAATGAAAAATCAGTGTGGTTAGAGGTGGAACAAGATATTAAATACATCTGATGATGCACCCAGTTTGATCAAGCAATAACTATCCATCAATGTGACACACTGCACTCATAATCTGGGAGTCTTTTTTGACTCAGAGCTCCACTTCAACACTCACATTACCAAAGTCAGTCAGTCCTGCTACCTCCAAATCAGAAATATTGCAAAACTCAAACACTTCCTCTCTCACTAAGACCTTGAAAAAGTAATTCACGCCTTCATTTCATCACGTCTGGACTATTGCAACTCCCTGTTTTGCAGTCTGTGTAAAGGTGACCAGAAGGTGACTGGGCATTTTCGGTCAGGACCCCACAACTATGGAGCGCCCTACCTGACGAAGTGAGGTCAGCTCAAACAGTACCATGCTTTAAATCACTCTTAAAAACATACTTTTATAGAAAGGCATTTTTTAGAATAAATTGGCTGATTTTATTGTTTGTTTTGTTTGTAATTGATTTTCAAATTGTTTTTATTCTGTATACAGTTTTACTGTTTTAGTGGCTCAATTGTTTCATTCACTGTAATTTCACCTCCATCTGACTGTATTTTTCAGGCACTTTTAACAGCTCAGGTCCAACACCTAATGTTTGTCCTTGCTTTTAATGCTATTTTAATCTCCCTGTCCATTTGCGCCCTTGGTGTGAAGCATTTTGTACCTGTGTTTTGAAAGGTGCTCTATAAATAAATGTATTATTATTAATATTATTATTAATATTATTATTAGTAGTAGTATAACCGTTGATCACATTAATATGTAACTCCTGAAAACAGCACTTTGTAACTGTTCAGTTCTATTGGTAACTTTCTATTCAGTTTTAATCACAGCCTAGTGAAATACAATTATTTTTCAAGACCATTTTCAGACACAAAAGCTATTTATCTTAAATAAAACTGAGTTTCTAGTCGTGCAGAAAACATGCAGATATGTGCAAGTACAGCAAACAGTACCTGGCAGATGTAGACACCAAACTACATCCGGGTATGTGGTCTAAAACCATAGACTGTATAAAATAAAACCAAAGACTGTATAAAGCTAATGATGTTTCAGATTCTCAAACAACAAGTCCATGATATGTGACGCAAAAATACAAGAAACTCACTTATAGTGTTTGAAACTGGAAAAGTAAAGCCAATTTATAGTTAATAAAACTTCAACTTTCTGTGTTTGGCCCGCTAGCTAGCAGCGCTAACCTCCATGATGCTAAATTAGCATCAAGCACTTCCGCTAACGGCTAACGGTTAGCTTCTTCTAAAGGTCACGGATCCGTTTCGGCCTTAAGATGCAATTTTATGAGCTCAACGGGATCATTTAAAACATCAGATCGAAGATATATAAGATTGTGATGATTTCTGTCAACATTACCTGTAACTCTAACCAATAAAGGGAATCTTTCCTTCCGTTGATGTTCTCTTCTCTTTCTGCCGCATTCAGAGTGACGCGATGTTCACGCCCACAAGGTCAAAGGTCACTGCCGTAAACTTGTTAGTTTAGTCTGAGTTAGTACAATTGTAGTTCTCTAAAGTTATAAGATGTTATAAATCGTCTGGCTGACATTTTACTGGATCAATGTAGAAGTTGTTCAATCATTCAGGAGGTCATGTAAAAATAAACCTTTAATTTGTTAGTTTATTGGCTACTAAGCAATATTTTGCTGCATTTAGGTGCTGTAGGAAATTGCAGTATTTCAAGTTAAACGCAGTATTTCAAGTTTTGAATAACACAACTTTATTTTTCTTTGTTTTCAGCAAAAAGGAAAGCATGGTTACACAAAGGCACATTTAAATCCATAGTATACAAGCTTTTTCATAAAGTATGAACAAATGTTAATTTCTCTTCTCTGGCTCTGGGGTTCCCAAAGTGGGGGTCGGTCCCGAGATTTTGTTTTTTGTTTTTTTTTAGTCATCCAAAATGTTGTAGATTGTCAATTACTGTAAATATATATATATATATATATTTTAAAGTAATTCAATTTGCAATAAAAACCTTGCAAATACATTTTTTCAATTAGTTGTCTGCCTTTCTTTGCAGCTAGATATCTCCTAAGGTTAGGACAATTAATTACAAAAGCATCAGTAACAGTGGTTAACTCATAGTAGCACAGGAAACAAAGCCACATGTGCTTGTAGGTGGCTAATTTTCAGCAGACCAGCAAAATGAAGTGTGAAGCTACAAGTTATTCAAGGGATAGTGGGGGTCACAAGTCTTTGGCACCTATATTTTGGGGGTCGCTGGCCGAAAAGTTTGGGAACACCTGATTTCTAACACCGAGAATGATAGCATGTAAAGCTTTTTTATGCAGCCTACATAACATAATGACACTATGTGACAGAGGCTATTGTGACTATGTACAAAGGTTCACAGTGAACTTAAATATGTAAGCAGAGACATAAATTAGACTTGAAGCAAAACATGTTGCAGCAGAAGGTTTGGCCATTCATTGATAAGTAGGGCAGGGGTTCCCAAAGTGTGGGTCGTGACCCCCTGGGGGGTCGCGAGACACAAATGGGGGGTCGTAAGATGTCTTCCAGAATGTTTGTTTTTTTAAGTTATCTAAAAATAGTACACTTTACCCATTATAGTAAATAATATTGACAACAATAGTAGCTAACCTTGAAATAAAACTGAAAATATAAAATGTAATGAGTTTTCTGCCTTTATTTTCTCCAGATGACTCCTAAGTTTAGGGTTAGTGAACAGTTAATTATCAAAAGCATCAGTAGCAGCAGGTTCATTCATAACAGCACAGGAAACACAGACACATGCTCATATAGGTAGGGCCATTTTCCGCAGACCAGCTAAATGAAGCCACATTAAATCACTTTGAGGGACAGTGGGGGTCGCAAGTCTTTGGCACCTTTATTTTGGGGGTCCAGGGCTGAAAAGTTTGGGAACCCCTGAAGTAAGGCATGAAATCTGAACTCTTTGCACAAGAGTTAAGTATTTTTCAAATAAACGTGTGCTAAAAAAAAATACACTTTAATAAATGTCTTCTTTTTTGTTTTAGTATACTATTTTTTTTTCTTTCGCTGTCTTTTTTTCCTTTCATTTCCATCTAATGTGAAGCACTTTGGAGTGCATGCTGTTATGTATGAAAAGTAATATTAATATAGTTGAGTTAAGTTATATTCCAAACCTGTTTTTTAGGCTCCCTTTTTAATCAAATCCTTCAGTAATCAATTTAAAAAGCTGCCATGCTTCCTCTGCTTCTTCAGTAAAAATATCTGACGCTGCAAGACATAAACAAGTTATCTCTACAGCCCATGTTTTGGAAAACACAAGATTAAATGGAAATGCTTCTTTAGCAGTCTTCTGCAGGTGAGACTGTGATCTCTGGCAGCGCCTGGGATTCTGCTTGGCGGCTCTGTGTTTGCGATGCCATGACCCAAGCATGTACGATTGTCTCTGATTGGGGTGATGACGTCTGTAATAATGAAGATATGGACAGGTGTTGCTTTCTGAACAGTATCAGATGAGGGTTCCTCAGCAGTGTATAAAACAGCATCCAGCGCTTCTTGGCTGGGCTGTTCACAGGGGGTTCTGGAAAATAAAAAAAAGTCATGTCAGTAAACAGGAACTGAGGAGTGGTTAACATAACAAACAAAAAAAACATACAAAATAACAGGAAAATTTGAAAGTTTTAACGTCTTATATATCAGAGGGGAATAAGTGATAATTATCTCAGATGTATTTGTTAATCTGAGAGTTTAAATCATAAAAACACAAACATCACTGACCAGATGAAATGTTGCTGAATGTGGAGTATGCAGATGCATTCTTCTTCTCCTGTGTATTGGAGACGAGCAGCTGGCAGAAACACACCATGACGGGATTATTGTGGTAGTGGTCAGCAAAAATCATTCCCACCCAGGTACTGTAGCCTGAGAGAGAGAGAGAGAGAGAGAGAGAGAGAGAGAGAGAGAGAGACATCATGCATGAGAAATAAGACTGCATTCATAGCAGTTTAAACATTAAGTGGGTGCACAAGTGTGTAACATAGTTTATAAATTTGTGCATCTGTCTGCATAAAACAGTAGGTCCCCTTTTGCTCTGTGCAGGATCGCCCCCTCCTGGAAGATGAGCAGGCACGCTGTGGAACACCTGCACCACTTTAAATATGAAAGGATGCATAAAAGTCTCCATCTATATTCTCCTAACATGCTCTTTGTCTTCTGCCACCTTATGTACAATGGAAATTTGAAAATCTGGAAATGAGTCCTTCTCAGTTCCTGAAAAATATTTCAGTTTAGTTGACCACATGTCAGGGTTAAAAGTTAACTCACCAGCATCCATGTTTTCATATCCTCTCTGCATAATAGTCCGGTCTATGCGTGACACCAGCCATGTTCCCACCATTATGCTGGAAAGCAGCCTCAGTATGCAGTTACTGATCCCCATCACCACGTTGTAGAAGAAGAAGAAGTAGTTGAAGCAGTGGAAGGCTTTCCTGAGAACAGAGGGGGGGGGGGGGGGGCTTAGTCGTCACATTTTATCCTCCATCAGTTTGACTTCTCTTAATCTGGCCACTTCTCTTTTTAACAGACGTCCTTTTGCAGCCTGGTTTCACTGATGAAATGAAATAAACCCACCTGTTGTTGAGAGCCAGAGGTTTGTATTTATCAGTCGGAGACAATTTGTCCTGAAGGAAGAGGATCTGAACCAGAACCACCTGGAGAATCACCAGAGCAATCACCAGGGCAATGGTCAGACTGAGAGGATCAATGAAGGAAACCAATCAGTTCGTATTTCTGCTACTAAACTTTGACTGACAAAGCTGGTTACAACTTTAAAAGCGGCCTTACATGATAATCCCCAGGTTTTTCAGCATAGTCAGCGCTTGTCCGTGCTGTATGGGAAGAATCAGCGCGTACACGAACAGCAGGGCGAACAGGAAGTGGACAAAATGAACAATCAGGTAGCCTAAAGAAAAACAAAGCAGAGACAATCTGTCTGTACTGAGTAAACTAACAACACATTTGACTCATGTACCAACTCTCAGATGATGAGAGCTTACCCCACAGTGTGAACGCAATCTGCCAACCAGAATATCTCGCAATGGAAGCCTGTAACATTTAATAAGTGACACTGTTAGTGACAGTGTGTGTGTGTGTGTGTGTGTGTGTGTGTGTGTGTGTGTGTGTGTGTGTGTGTGTGTGTGTGTGTGTGTGTGTGACTCACTACGCTGGCTGCAGAGCTGGGGTTGTGAAACCTCTCAGGAAGAAAACTCTTCTGACCTTTCCACAGTCTCTTCACGTGTTTCCTGCAGCAGCCACACACCACGTCATGGTCAATGCAGTAATTTTGTGAGGCTTAATCCTGCTTCCAATAAACTTAACAAATCTGTTGACTTTTAAAAGCCTTCTCTTCAAGTTTATGCTTTGTGCCTTCAGAGTATATCTGATATGCATCTTACCTGTAACATGCCAAGACATGGAAGGTGTAAGCCACAGAGTTGATACTCGCAAAGATGGTGGTGGCCAGCCAAGTTTCTGTAACAGATCAAAGTTGAGTTAAAACAAGATACACAGGTTTATGTAGTATAAACATCTTACTTTGTGTTGAGCTGAAAACTCAGATTCTCATTCTAAACATCATAACAACAACAGTCATGTGAACTCACTCCTCGCTACGTCGATGAACTCTTCCAGCTGTGGTATCATGGCCCCCAGAGCTTGAGTCTGGTTACATGACGTGACCAGGTATTTCAGTGTGTTCTTGTACCTGTCTACTTGGTCAAAAGCCACATTACTGAGACTGTAGTCTGCCAGCGTCATCTAGAGAGAGAGAGAGAGAGAGAGAGAGAGAGAGAGAGAGAGAGAGAGAGAGAGAGAGAGAGAGAGAGAGAGAGACTTCAAGCAGGAGCACAGATTGGTCAATTGTGTCGCACATCTCTCAAACACAGGAGGACACGTTGGCTGAGATGTTGTTCAGTACCGTGTAAAGACCAATGAGAGATATAATGATGGTGCCGATGAGCCTGTTGGGGAACTTGAAGTTGGGGTCCCATTCATAAACTCTTTCCTGGAACCAGCTGAGGGTTTTACTGCAGCACATCAGGAAGAGGAAAACAATTCTTAGAGAACATGTCTGTGTGCACATGAGTGTGTTCTATTGCTGATCAAACACACACTTATTGCCTCATGAATTCATGTGACATTTATAGTAAAAGTGCAGTTTTAAGGCTGATTTCCAAATCTTAAATGTTGGACCTAGCCGGCAGCACCTGAATGCACCGCATACGGATGATAAAAAGATAAGATCTGCAGAAGTAACTTTCACTTTGATGAATAATTATTTTGAAAAGCCTTCATTTAACAAGAAGATCGCCAAAGTCTCACTATTGGAGCTGACTTTAAGATTCTATTAAAATGATAGCTCACTGAAAAGTAATGAAAAGGCATCAAATAATCTGTGTTGTGTTCATTAAAGATGACAATGATGTGATTACTTTCTTAGAAGCTGCTTTGGAGAAGTAAAAGTAAATTATAGAGCACCTCTCAAGAACATGTGTCACAGAGTGCTTCACAATAACAGACTAAAAGCACAAAACAAGACTGCATCACGGTAAACATGAAAATGCATTGATGCAGGTGTGTGTGAGTATATTCTACCTGTGCAGGGAGGGCTTTCTGAGCAGACTTTTCACATGCCGCACCTGGTGTTCTTCTATCAACTCCTCGGGGTCCTGGTGGCAGATTTCATAAGTTCATATGTGTTATCACTGAGACTTATTATGCATCATCATGTGCAGTAAAACCATCAACAATCAAACATCTGAGTGGACTTTGATGTGCAGACATTATCAGAAACAACCAGAAAAGAAAGCTTCAAAGTAAGGGGTGATGAACAAATGCAACATGCAAGAGTTCTACTCTGCAAGACTTATGATTTATGCACGCTGACTTGCTGACCTCTTGCTCCAAATGCAGATGGATTCGAATGTCTTTAACGAGTATGTAGATAAACCGTCCCAGGAGGAAGACGAGTGAGAGGAGGCACGGCCACTGGGAGATGACCTTCTGGTATTTACCCAAAATCTTTGAAATCACACACACACACAAAAGACAGTTATTTATAAATACCAACAGATTATCCCACTAGAACAGACACATGACATCTACAGCAGCTCTCAGGGGATGCTGACTACTCACCTACCTCACCGCTGGGACAGGTGAATATATCCCAGACTGTGATAGTGATCCTGCAGACCAGAACCACAACATCTCATTGATTATTTGAACACTTTTTGATGCACTAATGCACATTTTCAGACTTTTACTGAGTGTGTAAATATGTGACATTAATTCATGTTTACCAGGACAGAGAGTAGAGTATTCCCAGCACTGCTCCCGCGGTTCTGAAAGGTGTGGACAGACAGGCAAAGAAAGGGAAGTAGACCAGGCCAATCTCTAGTGCGCCGACCAGAAACACTATGGCTGAGGAGAAATATGAAGATACGCCATCATGTTTAGTTCACCTGCTTTCTAAGAGCCACAGTGTCACAAAAGGTTGTACCTTTGGCCCAGTTGGGGACGATGAAGGGAATGTAACGTTCAGAGAAGAGCATCAGGACGCTGGATGAAACAGCACCGAATGCAAACCCATAAGACCAACGATTACTGAGGCTGCCGATGGTGTCAAAAGGCCTGGACACAGAAAGTAACACATGAGATTCAATAACCTTGACAACCCGTTAGTTTGATATAGAAACAGATATTGCAGGCAGTCTGTTGGTCTGGACGTTCTCACAGTTGTTGTTTGTTGCTGTTGTTGACTTACACCACAATCCCAAAACGTCCCCTGAGAAAGGGCAGCCTGTGGTCGACGGGGAGCGTCTGGGCTCTCTTCTGCAGGAACGAGAGCACCCCTGTGATCAGCAGCTGGAGGAGAAGAACATGATACATCAACACACACACTGTCACAATGCTAAAGTAATCCTGTCACCTGCGGCCCCCCTGTTGGGACACACAGTTATCATTTAAAGACACAGAGACCATTTTATGTGCCTTAACCTCCTCACACATTGATTATTGCAAACACCTCTTCACCTGCCACAACTACACATATTTATCCCTGTAAAGCCTGAACCATCAAATAATTGTCAACAAATTCTAATTCTTTGAAAATTGAGTGTTTATTGGACCTTCTGACAAAGAAAAAAATGTATTAATTAAAAAGCAGTTTTTACATGAGTTTTACTTTGTATTATATGCTATACATCAGGTATTTTGGTGCAACATTTTTTTTCACAAATATTCTTCTTTTTTAAACAAACTAAAACATATAAAACATTGTTTTAAGCCTTTTACACTTTGAGTTTCCTTCAAAATTTTCAAACCCAGAAATTATTTTTTCCCATATTGCATGACAACGTAATACCTTTTTTGTGTGTACTACACAAAATAAAAACCTAATGTATTGTATATTTCTTCTCTGAATTGTTCAGTTTTTAGTTGAAATCAATGAACAAAAGACAATTATTTACTAGGGAGCCATGGCAACATGTAACCAGTCATCAATCATCATGATACAACAGGTTACATATATTAAAATACAATAAACGTTATAAATATCTCAATTTCTACTCTAAATATACCTCATTATGTCATTTAAACATGTGTTTAAATAATACAAATACTGTATGTTGCTTTATAGAATAATGTATGAAATTTTATAAAATTATGATTTACAGATTTTTTTTATAAATGTCCTTATATACCTGCTGTATCAATTTTTGATACACACATTTTCAACACGGTTTGACTATAAATTAAGTAATGAAATGTTAATTCAATCCAGTAACTATTCTTCTTGAAGTTTCAGGAACAATTTGAAAGTTTTTTTCATCCAAACTTTTTCAAACTTTGTAAAAAATCTCCCTGAAAAACCTGGAGTGGGTCTCTGATCCACAGCTGACATTGTGGATGTCTCCAGTGACGTCCTTCTGGTGCATGAATTACTCACACCTGGTGGATTATCTGTGCACTGCATGTATCTGATTGTATAGATCGGGGTTTTTCAGAAAAAATATATCACACTGATGATGTAGAGGTCTCATATATTGTGTTATAGGGATAAATGGGCCACATGTTGCAGAGCGGAGCTGCAAGAGGCTTGAAAAGTGACTGTGTTACACCCATTTCAGCCTCCTTGCACTCTCAGTAGTTTTTAGCATGGATATTCTGTTTTACTGCTGACCTTTAAGGTCATTTTTAGAATATTAGGAGCAAAATGAAGTAGATGTGATTGATATGGAGGACTTCTTTAATGGAATACCTCTTTGATGATGTGTTTACTTTGTCTGCACTGGAAAAAATGCCCCTCCAAAAACAAGAAAAAAAAACTTATACCTTGAAATAAGCAAAAAAATCTGCTAATTGAACAAGTGAAAATTTGCTTGTTAAGATTTCTTAAAATAAGACATAATATTTAGAAAACTGTGATCTTAAAATGAACAGAGAAAACTTATTTGAAGCATTAACCAGTATTTTAAAGCTTAGTGTTTCAGAATAAGACTGGAATGATAACAATTAGCATTTTTTTCACTCAAAAAAAGATTTTTGCACTAATACATTTCATGTCAACTTCTTCATTTGAGATATATTCACCTTCATTTGAGTTGTATTATAGCAGCACTTCTCTAGGTTTAAGACCTTCTTGTACTTGAAATAAGATGACAAAGTTTAATTTGAGCATTTTGAGATATAATGTCTTCTCATAGTGAGCTGGATATACTAATATTCAGTCATGTTGTTCTTTAGGATAAGTCAGCTATGCTCTAAAGAAGGTGTTTCATTGTGTGCATGTAGTTTGAGGATGTATATTTTGATCTGATTTAAAAGAAACAGTGCCTGAAAACTGTAACCCACCCTTGAAAACAACTCTTCTTTCTTTCTTTCTTTCTTTCTTTCTTTCTTTCTTTCTTTCTTTCTTTTCTTTAAAGTGTTTGTCTTAAATCAAGATTATCCGTCTTCTACAAATAAGATCTCAGCTTGAAAAATGTGTGAAATGTAAAATAAACCTTGTTTCTTATAAATTACAACTCAAAACAAGATCATTTCAAGATTGTTTGACTTAACAAGATATTTAAGATGTCTTAAAACAAGTCCCTCTATCTTGCTCAAATGTTACTTGTTAAGTAAATTTATCTTAGATCAAGTGGGAGAAGACATTTTGAGTGTATGCAGTGTGATTATCTTTAAAGCATGGGATCAGAGGAAGAACGTAACCTTCAACACCTCCTTACGCAGTTTATTTTTATCTTTCATCTTGTGTTTGAATTTGTGTCATCAGTTTAGGAGGTAATGTGTGTACAGTATGTGTATGTATACCTGAGGTGTGTTATTATATTGCCCTGGTTTATGTTTGTTTGATAATGTTATGGCTGAGTTAGATCCTGCTGTGTTGTGAAGTACCTTCAGTCAATGAGGGACGTGGGCCGTGGAGATGACCAGACATGAAAATAAAGTATTCATTCCCTCATTCATCATAGTCTATCTTCATGCTTCACTAATAAAAAAAAGGTCTGGTATCTCATACTCACTCTCTTACTTTCCTTCTGTCTCACTCTGGAAGTTAAATGTATGAGTCACTCTAATTCAAGAATAGTGGGCACATAAATACACATCTCCAGAATCACAAAGATAGCTGTTATTTTATTTTTGTTTTCCTTTACAGACTGATAAAATCCTTACTCTGATGATTTGTTATCTTAGTAGTTTTTAGAGATAAGGTCCTTCAGGTGGAGATCATGTGACTTGTGCTTAAAGCTCATGTGAGGAACTTTTGGTTTGTGTCATCTTTGGCGCCGCCATAGACAAAGAATTACCTCTCGTTGCTGTCTTTCATCAGTCACCTGAATCATGCACTCTGAATGTTTGCTGTAGAAAATGTCAACTAAGGCCACTTCTTTAGCGTGCTGTAGCTCACTTTATTCGACACCTGCCCTGTGGCTTTGATAACACGCATTAAAACAAGCTCATAAAAAATGATCAGCCCTTTTGCACTGCAAAAACTCAAAATCTTACCAAGTGAAATCGTCTCATTTTTAGTCTGAATGTCTTATCCCACTTAAGCTAAATTTACTTAACAAGTAACATTTGAGCAAGATAGAGGGACTTGTTAGAAGACATCATAAATATCTTGTAAAGTCAAACCATCTTGCAATGATCTTGTTTTGAATTGTAATTTAGAAGAAACACGGTTTATTTTTTCAAGCTGAGATCTTATTTGTAGAAGATGGATAATCTTGATTTAAGACAAACCCTTTACTTGATTTAAGTAAATGCATTTTATTGGAGAATCTATCAGAAAACAGCTCCATTGATAAAAGAAAGAAAGAAAGAAAGAAAGAAAGAAAGAAAGAAAGAAAGAAAGAAAGAAAGAAAGAAAGAAAGAAAGAAAGAAAAAAAAGAAAGAAAGAAAGAAGAGTTGTTTTTTTGTTCCTTCTAAATCAGATCAAAATATACATCCTCAAACTACATGCACACAATGAAACACATACTTTAGAGCAGAGCTGGCTTATCCTAAAGAACAACATGACTGAATATTAGTATATCCAGCTCACTATGAGAAGACATTATATCTCAAAATGAGACAATTAAACTTTGTAATCTTATTTCAAGTACAAGATGGTCTTAAACCTAGAGAAGTGCTGCTATAATACAACTCAAATGAAGGTGAATATATCTCAAATGAAGAAGTTGACATGAAATGTATTAGTGCAAAAATCTTTTTTTGAGTGAAAAAATACTAATTGTTATCATTCCAGTCTTATTCTGAGACACTAAGCTTTAAAATACTGGTTAATGCTTCAAATAAGTTTTCTCTGTTCATTTTAAGATCACAGTTTTCTAAATATTACGTCTTATTTTAAGAAATCTTAACAAGCAAATTTTCACTTGTTCTATTAGCAGATTTTTTTGCTTATTTCAAGGTAAAAGTACCTTTAAATAAGTTTTTTTTCTTGTTTTTGGAGGGGCATTTTTTCCAGTGCAGACAAAGTAAACACATCATCAAAGAGGTATTCCATTAAAGAAGTCCTCCATATCAATCACATCTACTTCATTTTGCTCCTAATATTCTAAAAATGACCTTAAAGGTCAGCAGTAAAACAGAATATCCATGCTAAAAACTACTGAGTGCAAGGAGGCTGCAATGGGCGTAACACAGTCACTTTTCAAGCCTCTTGCAGCTCCACTCTGCAACATGTGGCCCATTTATCCCTATGACACCAAGTGTATCATATTTGATACATCAGTTTATGTGACCTCTACATCATCAGTGTGATATATTCTTTCTGAAAAACCCCGATCTATACAATCAGATACATGCAGTGCACAGATAATCCACCAGGTGTGAGTAATTCATGCACCAGAAGGACGTCACTGGAGACATCCACAATGTCAGCTGTGGATATAAGGACATTTATTTGCAAATCTGTCAATCATAATTTTATAAAATTTCATACATTATTCTATAAAGCAACATACAGTATTTTTATTATTTAAACACATGTTTAAATGACATAATGAGGTATATATATAGAGTAGAAATTGAGATATTTATAATGTTTATTGTATTTTTATATATGTAACCTGCTGTATCATGATGACTGATGGCTGGTTACATGTTGCCATGGCTCCCTAGTAAATAATTGTCTTTTGCTCATTGATTTCAACTAAAAACTGAACAATTCAGAGAAGAAATATACGATACATTAGGTTTTTTTTTTGTGTAGTAGACACAAAAAAGATATGACGTTGTCGTGCAATATGGCAAAAAATAATTTCTGTTTTTTTTTGAGTAAAAAAATACTAATTGTTATCATTCCTGTCTTATTCTGAGACACTAAGCTTTAAAATACTGGTTAATGCTTATAATAAGTTTTCTCTGTTAATTTTAAGATCACAGTTTTCTAAATATTACGTCTTATTTTAAGAAATCTTAACAAGCAAATTTTCACTTGTTCTATTAGCAGATATTTTTGCTTATTTCAAGGTAAAAGTTCCTTTAAATAAGTTTTTTTTCTTGTTTTTGGAGGGGCATTTTTTCCAGTGCAGACAAAGTAAACACATCATCAAAGAGGTATTCCATTAAAGAAGTCCTCCATATCAATCACATCTACTTCATTTTGCTCCTAATATTCTAAAAATGACCTTAAAGGTCAGCAGTAAAACAGAATATCCATGCTAAAAACTACTGAGAGTGCAAGGAGGCTGAAATGGGCGTAACACAGTCACTTTTCAAGCCTCTTGCAGCTCCGCTCTGCAACATGTGGCCCATTTATCCCTATAACACCAAGTGTATCATATTTGATACATCAGTTTTTGAGACCTCTACATCATCAGTGTGATATATTTTTTCTGAAAAACCGTGATGTATACAATCAGATACATGCAGTGCACAGATAATCCACCAGGTGTGAGTAATTCATGCACCAGAAGGACGTCACTGGAGACATCCACAATGTCAGCTGTGGATATAAGGACATTTATTTGCAAATCTGTCAATCATAATTTTATAAGATTTCATACATTATTCTATAAAGCAACATACAGTATTTTTATCATTTAAACACATGTTTAAATGACATAATGAGGTATACTTAGAGTAGAAATTGAGATATTTATAATGTTTATTGTATTTTAATATATGTAACCTGCTGTATCATGATGATTGATGACTGGTTACATGTTGCCATGGCTCCCTAGTAAATAATTGTCTTTTACTCATTGATTTCCACTAAAAACTGAACAATTCAGAGAAGAAATATACGATACATTAGGTTTTTTTTTTGTGTAGTAGACACAAAAAAGATATGACGTTGTCGTGCAATATGGGAAAAAATAATTTCTGTTTTTTTTTGAGTAAAAAAATACTAATTGTTATCATTCCTGTCTTATTCTGAGACACTACACTTTAAAATACTGGTTAATGCTTCAAATACGTTTTCTCTGTTAATTTTAAGATCACAGTTTTTTGCTTATTTCAAGGTAAAAGTACCTTGAAATACGTTATTTTTTTCTTTCTTTTGGAGGGGCATTTTTTCCAGTGTGCTGGTTGTCTTGTTTGCTTTTGTCGGACGTTAGTGTCAGAGACGTTAGTTTTCACTTCAGTCTGTTTCATAACCAGAAATAAACTCCTCAACAAAGTCACTTATTATAAGATCTATTTATTTAACTTTGAACTACATTATTTCTCTTTCAACTGAGTTTCCTTTGCCTGTGAAAAGTAATTTTGCAGTAACAGATAGTAAAGGACAGCAGCCATAAAAAGCATTGCATCTCCAGGAAGTTACGTAAAGCTGATACAATTGTCAGCTACTCTTGTTGTAATCTCTGTCAGATCTCATGCATTCATATTCCAGGACAAAAAGATGGAGCTCTTACTGCTGGTACGAGTGAAACATGCAGGAAGAGGTCAATAGAGATCCCACTTTGACAATCCTCCCCAAATGTGGAGACCCTGCAGAAGCAATGACCGGATAAAGTTTAATAAACCACACAGAAATTAAGTGGAAGCACTTCAGTTCACAGAACAAGGCTCAAAAGGTTCAGGATACATCATTGAGCACAGTGCATGGCTGTTCTGTGTTGTCCCAGTCCGGTTGCTATCAGGTAGTGAAGCCTAATCTCACAGTGAGATGATCATAACTGACTCTCAGAGCATACTCACACACGCTCCTCTCTGTCTGTGCTTATCATCGTCCTGCAGTCCGTTCACTGACGTCTTCAAAGCTTTGTTTCTGCGTGACTCTAAAGATGAAGGAAACGACTGATAGGCCATCGCTTCTCCATTTCCTGGTTTCAATCATGTGACTCACACATTTGACCTTTGACCTCCAGAGTAAACCGTTTATTACTGTCAGTCCTCATGTGCCTCACGAGTCTTTCTACTGCCTCACTTTTTTTATTGAGGGTGCATGTGCTCGTCAGTTTGTTCAAACACGCACACACAAACACACACAAACACACCCAAACACACACATGCACACACCTGAACTTTATTGATCACTGTGTTACTCAGTATACAGAATGCAAACATGTGTCTCTCCCAATGAGATAACCAGCTGATCATTCACCTCCTGCTGTCACTTCACAAAGGGTCCTTTTAAAAATGATATTCCTTTCTTTAACACATCGAGTATGATTACTAGAATCCTTTTCTTGGTTATTTTTATTTCTCGCTAGGGTTGCAAAGGGTTGGAAAATTTTCAGTAAATTTCTGGAAAGATTCCGGTAAATTTCCATAGGAAGTTAAGCTGGGGAATTTTGGAAATATTCCAAATTGGAAAATTGCAATGGGAATTATGGGAATAGAGGGTAATTTAATGGAAAGGTATCATATCCAAGCATAAATATTTGTTTTGTTTTAAGCAGACATCCATCCATAATAGAAGTCATCTGTGCATGTGATGGAGGAATGCACAGTGCATGTAGGGGGCGTGGTCTCTATAGCCCTGCAGTAAGCAGTGTGCTATATGCATGTGATTGAGGAATAGCAGAGATATTCAACTGTACTTGCATGAAATCTGGTTGTTTTAGTCAGGATTATAATAAAATATATTTTCCCCAACTATATTTAAGTTCCCTATTAAGAGCCAACCTTCAATTTAGTAAACTCCTGCTTTATTCCCATTATTCCCATGGAAAGTTTCCAACTTTGAAAATTCCCGTAATTTTGCAACCCTATGTCTAGCATCTCTCTTATACCTCCTCCAAACAGAATCTAGAAGTTTACTTATCTATCAGTGTGGATGAGATTAAAAAAAAAGACACACCAGAGGGTTTTTATTTTTTGCTGATTAAAGTTTATTAATCAATGCAATGACAAAAGAACTGAGGACAGTTATGCCATTTCAAACATCCATGATGGGAAGTTAACCAGATCCTGATTTGTTAGCTTCTTCAGAAGAGGAACTTTTAGAACCGCTGGCGTTGCCGCCTTTGTCAGATTTGTTAGCTTCTTCAGAAGAGGAACTTTTAGAACCGCTGGCGTTGCCGCCTTTGTCAGATTCATTAGCTTCTTCAGAAGAGGAACTTTTAGAACCACTGGCGTTGCCGCCTTTGTCAAATTCATTAGCTTCTTCAGAAGAGGAACTTTTAGAACCGCTGGCGTTGCCGCCTTTGTCAGATTTGTTAGCTTCTTCAGAAGAGGAACTTTTAGAACTGCTAGCGTTGCCGCCTTTGTCAGATTCATTAGCTTCTTCAGAAGAGGAACTTTTAGAACCGCTGGCGTTGCTGCCTTTGTCAGATTCATTAGCTTCTTCAGAAGAGGAACTTTTAGAACCGCTGGCGTTGCCGCCTTTGTCAGATTCATTAGCTTCTTCAGAAGAGGAACTTTTAGAACCGCTGGCGTTGCCGCCTTTGTCAGATTCATTAGCTTCTTCAGAAGAGGAACTTTTAGAACCGCTGGCGTTGCCGCCTTTGTCAGATTCATTAGCTTCTTCAGAAGAGGAACTTTTAGAACTGCTAGCGTTGCTGCCTTTGTCAGATTCGTTAGCTTCTTCTTTAGAAGAACTTTTAGAACTGCTAGCGTTGCCGCCTTTGTCAGGTTCTCCAGGTTCGCCAGGTTCGGTGGGTTTGTCGCATGCCCCTTCTTTTGCGACTAATGTGTCCAGGTTATTGGTACTGTAGGAAAAATGAGATCACAGTGAGGTCTAACAGTCGCTTTGTTTGTTTGATTTGAGAGATCACAACTGGTGCAAACAGTTTGATTGCTACAATAGATATTTCAGAGGATAGACAGTTTGATATTCAGTGTTGAGGCAATCACAGTACTTTATTCATTTCAGGGCTAGGATTAATGACCACCTGCGACAGAACAGCTGTACTTACATCCTTGCCCTGCACAGTTCACACTCGTTTAGGTATGTTACTCCATCAGTGCCACACACCGGTAGAAATGTCACCGGGCACAAAAGCCGATCCTGATATGTAATACACACGGCCTGCCAGGACACAAAACAAAAACAACACTCAGGATTCAATGTGACTTACTCTTTAATGTCACATAAGAGGGAAGTGAATTCACCTCCATACATGTTTCCAATCAGCTGACGCATTAACACAATTTATACATTTTAGAAATACTTCTTTAAATTAAAAACTCACCTCTCTGGGTTCCCCACAAATCCCGTATGCACCTGGAAAGAAACATATTTCAAACCTCAAATATATAAAACTGAGAGGCTGGAATAACATTCTCTCACCCCTCACACCACTGCTATCCTGGTCCACAGTCTTGTCACCTCCCGTATCAATTATTGTAATTCACTCCTCTTCGGTGTCCCTCACAAATCCCTCCATAAACTTCAACTGGTCCAAAACTCTGCAGCCCGCATCATCACTAGAACCCCCTCCTTTCACCACATCACCCCCGTCCTCCAGCAGCTTCACTGGCTACCGGTCAAACTCAGAATCAATTTCAAAATCCTCCTTTACACATTCAATGCCGTCCACAACCTCTCCCCCCCGTATCTCTCTGATCTCCTCCACATCGTCACCCCCTCTCGCTCCCTCAGGTCTTCCTCCTCCCTCCACCTCTCTGTGCCCCCCGCCCGTCTCAGCACCATGGGGAGCAGAGCTTTCAGTCGCTCTGCTCCCCAACTCTGGAACTCACTCCCACCGGACATCCGAAACTCTGACTCACTACCCCTCTTCAAATCCAAACTCAAAACCCATCTGTTTCAAACTGCATTCCCTGTTTAATTTCCACTGCTTCATTTTAACTTGGTGTTACTTTGCTTGTTGTTTTTATTTATCTTATCGTGTTCTTTTATTTATTGTGTTTTTTATCTGTCTGTAAAGCGACCTTGAGTGCTTTGAAAGGCGCTTCTAAATAAAATGTATTATTATTATTATTATTATAAAAGGGAGGTCAGTGAAGTGATTCTTAATGATAATTCCTTTCTTCTGTTGACAAACACATGACATTCCTAATTGACAGAACATTATAGCGATATTTCACTTTCTATTTGAACGTCAGTCTCAAAGACGACATGCAAACTTCTGGTGTGAGTGAAATTTGTTGGCATCACCGGTATGCCTCGCTGGCGTCCAATCAGAAACCTCTCAAAATTGCTTCACCGACTTAAATCTACAGAGATAATCAATAATAATCAATCAAAAAAACTCTGACAGGAATGAATGTCAAAATAAGTAAAGTGTTTGCCTCTGTTACCTGCAGCCATACAGATGAGCAGAAGTCCCACCAAAGCAACGCGTCCAGTCATGGTTCTGTTGGAGGAATTTCTCAAAGTGGCAGGAGCCCTACAGTGTGCCTCTATTTGTACTGTCAGTATAATTGTATGTTAGGGAGTGTGTTTGTGTTCCTCAAAAAGAGCACATGGAAAATTAAACACACACAACCACGTACACTCTGAAACTTAGAGTCATCATCTCTCATTATTACATGCCAAAACATACATTGAGCACACCCTTGGTACAGTCTCGAACTGCAAACTTCCGTCATAGACATCCGTGTTAGCTTGTTTTTCACAGAATCAAGACGAAAGAAAAAATCGATGGAGAAACCAACCAGCTCTTCGTTCTGACTGGACATGATCGTAACGTTAAGCATGAGAAGAGAAGAGTAACTGTGACTATCTCTACATCTGTTTCTGCTTCTCTGTGCCCTCACAAAAGTCACCGGGCACAAAAGCTCATCCTGATATGTAATACACACGGCCTGCCAGGACACAAAACAAAAACAACACTCAGGATTCAATGTGACTTACTCTTTAATGTCACATAAGAGGGAAGTGAATTCACCTCCTTACATGTTTCCAATCAGCTGACGCATTAACACAATTTATACATTTTAGAAATACTTCTTTAAATTAAAAACTCACCTCTCTGGGTTCCCCACAAATCCCGTATGCACCTGGAAAGAAACATATTTCAAACCTCAAATATATAAAACTGAGAGGCTGGATTAACATTCTCTCACCCCTCACACCACTGCTATCCTGGTCCACAGCCTCGTCACCTCCCGTATCAATTATTGTAATTCACTCCTCTTCGGTGTCCCTCACAAATCCCTCCATAAACTTCAACTGGTCCAGAACTCTGCAGCCCGCATCATCACTAGAACCCCCTCCTTCCACCACATCACCCCCATCCTCCAGCAGCTCCACTGGCTACCGGTCAAACTCAGAATCAATTTCAAAATCCTCCTTTACACATTCAAGGCCAGCAAGGTGATCTAGATTCAGCTCTGTGAGGAAAGGAGACCTGAATTCAGTCCATGTGAGGTCACTGACTGTAGAACAACTTGAAGGTCATGGAACAGGAAGTGTGTCGTGTGCATGTTTGGGTGTTGAGGAGTGGATGTCGTGATGAAGCTTTGTGTGTTCAGTCAGGTTCATGTATGTTGTATTGGGCACAAAGGGGCTTAGGTAAAGGGTGAGTTTGTGGAGAAGATGGCCGAGAGAGGCCATGAAGTCAAATCTGAGAGTGTCAAGGATAGGGACGGGCATTTCAAGCCAAAGCCAATAGTCACTGGCGTCTATTCGGCGATTAGTCGTAAGCAACGCACTACTGCCACCGTCTGGATGAAATACCACATTAGTATTCTGAAGTCATGATTCATCCTGAGTCTGGGGAGTGAGTTCTGATCATGAGACCAGGAAGCTGTGAGGTCGTAGGTTGAGAACTTGCGGTGCAGTCCATTCTCCAGTTCGTTCTTCATCTTAGTTTCCCTTATTTAAAAATGATTTATTATTTATTCGATCTCAAAACAAACTGTTAATGTTTTCAGTAAAGCCCTCACTGTTCCTCTACCTCCTTTACTTATCTATTCATTGATTTTTATGAAGATTATTATATTATTATTATTTTGTGTGTGTTTAATCAATGCTCCTTTAGTGTATTGAATTTTATTCTATTTTCTCTTGTCGATTGAAGCTTGTTTAAGGTTGTACCAACCCCTGTTTTTGTTGTTGTTGTACTCATTGTCGTCGTCAAGTCGCTCGATTGTTTGAATGTTCTTGTTTTTTGTTTGTTTGTTTGTTTGTTTGTTTGTTTGTTGTTGTTTTTAATTTTAATTTTTAAAACCGAGAAATCCAAAAACAAAGTTTACACAAACAACAAAAAGAAAAGTACAGGAGAGAGGGATCATGTCCATTGGCGATGTCAGATGAAGGATAAGGTAGCAGAGACCAAAAGAAACAGGCAAACAGGAAGTACATTTTCTCTCTGTAGGATCGCCATAGCACGAATGACAAACATAGGTAGGCAAAAGAAAATTTGAAATAAAAACAAGAACAAACAAACAAAAAACAAACCAAACAAACCAAATCCTACCTCACTGACCGTCAACAGTTCATTTACACCAACAACTGCACCTCTAACATCGCTCCTCTGGCTCAAGGCGTCCCCCAGGGTTCGGTGCTTGGTCCCCTCCTGTTCATCATTTACTTGCTCCCCCTTGGTAACATCATCCGTCAACATGGCCTTCATTTTCACTGCTACGCTGATGACATCCAGCTCTATATTTCCACCAAATCCATAACCACTGTAACACACTCCACTATCACAAACTGCCTCTCTGAAATAAAAACATGGATGCATACCAACTTCCTATCACTGATCTACGACAAATCCGACCTCATAATCATCGGCCCCAAGTCCCTCACAAATCCCATTCCAAATTTCACTCTCACTTTAAATAACTCGACTCTATCTCCTGCACCTCACATCCGTAACCTTGGAATCATTTCTGACAGCAACCTTTCTTTTCAACACCACGTCACCCAGCTCGCTAAAACGGCCTTCTTCCACCTCCGAAACATCGCCCGCCTCCGTCCATTCCTCTCTTTCTCTGCTGCAGAAACCCTTATCCACGCATTCATCACATCCCGTTTAGATTACTGTAATAGCATCTTGTACGGCACATCATCCAAAGTCCTCCATAAACTGCAATACATTCAAAACTCTGCTGCACGCCTCCTCACCTGCACCCGCTCCCGTGACCACATCACCCCCGTCCTCCAACATCTTCATTGGCTCCCCGTCCCCTACCGCATACAGTTTAAAATCCTCCTCCTCACCCACAAAGCCCTCCACCACCAGGCCCCTTCCTACCTCACTGACCTCCTCCACCACCAGGCCCCTTCCTACCTCACTGACCTCCTCCACCACCAGGCCCCTTCCTACCTCACTGACCTCCTCCACCACCAGGCCCCTTCCTACCTCACTGACCTCCTCCACCATCACACTCCTTCCCGTAACCTGCGTTCCTCACACGCCAACCTCCTGTCCCCACCTCACAGAACCAAGCACCGAACCTGGGGGGACAGAGCCTTCTCAGTAGATGCCCCCACCCTCTGGAACTCATTCCCCTCCCATATACAAAACTGCTCTGACCCTTCAACATTCAAATCTCTTTTAAAAACTCACCTTTTTAAGTTAGCTTTTCATTTGTGATTGTACTGTTGTGTTGTTTTGTTTGATCTGTGTTATTTGTTATTTGTTTATTTTGCTTTTAGTGATTTTAACAATTGTACAGTGTCTTTGAGTTTTTGAAAAGCGCTATATAAATAAAATGTATTATTATTATTATTATTAAAACCCAACAGCCAATTCTGCACTGATAGTGAGTGGGGAGGTTCCATCTATGGGCTATCTTTTTTTTGGCAGCAGTCAGGCCAGCCAAAAAGACACGCCTCTGTTTAAAAGACTGTTTTTTTTTTTTTTGTTTGTTTGTTTTTTGAAGGATTCATGTTTTGTTGTATATTTTGTATTGTACTATTTTCTATTTGTCATCTAAAACGAGACGGCACATCCCAAAGGGGTTTATCCCAATAAATGCATTTCTTTCATTTCTTTCAAAGTCCTGTGGGCGGGGTGTTGTCAATTTGACCTCTGAATTTATCTTATTATTTTATTTTATGAAATTCTGACCCAAATATCGACACTGGTGAAAGTGCACACTACATTCAGACAGTTTTCAGCATTTGCTTTGCCTTCAGTGGACACTTTGTTTGCAGACTAACATGTTCTACAGCTGTTTGGGCTTTGAGAGAGACAAAATGACAACGAACTGACAATTTAGAAGTCCTGACAGAGTCACCATCATGTGGACAAAAGAGGATACCACAGAACCAAAAAAAAATACAAATGATCCGGACCCCGACTCAGGAAAGTGGTGACTCGACTCTGATTCTTCTTTTGTGAGTCTGACTGAACTCGGACCTGAACACAGAGGACTAAACTCTGACTTTCAGGGACTCAACTGCAACACCGCCTCGAGGTGCTCACGCTCAGCTCACTCCATCACAGGCCGAAGACCCGGGTCCCCATCACCTGCAGGATGCTGGTGCAACTATCACTACATATAACAAGAACAAAAGACTCAAGAGAAACACTGTTTGCTGCCTGACGTTTATTCATCTTTGCAATGTCTCAAGAACTGAGGGTAGTTCTGTCGTTTTAAAGATTTGTGTTTGATGGATAGTCAGATCCTTATTGGTCAGCGCAACAGTGACATCACACATCACTGGTCATCTAGCATCGGCCTCGACTGGTGATATAGATTTCCTCCCCGGTGTCCCTGAAGGTAGAAATAGATCACAAAGATGATTTTGAGAGGAGATCATAACTCTTTCAATCAGTGTGATTAAAGCATACAAAAATATCTTAAGGTCATTTTAATCTGCCAATTCACAATTGTGGCTAATTTTTAAATCCTTCCACCACCAGAGGGCAGCAGCCGTACTTCCTTAAAGTTTAACTGAGTGCTGTTGATATAATGTGAGAGTGCTGTTGGATGGACGACTTGTTTGTACCAGGGGAGCAGCTCGCTCGGCTGGTGGTGAAGCTTTCAGCGGAGTGTCTGCCCCCTGGTGGCTGGCTGCTGTATAGGTCAAAAAATCTGTCTCCCCCATTCATTTGAATTGGGGAGCAGTCAAACTTTAAAAAATAAATACACGTGGTACGAATGTTTCTCACATCCGTATGCTGTGGTGATATGTAGTTAGTATTTGACTGTTTTGTGTCCAAGGCCTCTTTTTTCTGAAAAGTTTCTTTTTCATTAGTTATTAGAGTTTAAAAAACGGGGTTTTACTTCCTGCTTTCCTTTGATTCACAGCCGCCGTGGAGTGAAACTTCAAAGGACACACAGCGTCTTGTGACGTTACGCTGTAGGGCGGAGCTTATTACAGTGGCTTCACAGGCTCTGGCTGCACAATGGCGGCATCCAGGAGAGGGATTTTTTGGCTTCAGAACCGTACAACAGGAAGAGGCGAAGCAACGCTGTCCATTTTTATTGACAGTCTATGACTTGTACTTACTGAATGTCTGAACACATGGCACACTTGTTGGGGTACGTCTTTCCATTGCTGCCACACACAGGATCGTAGTTCATGGGGCACATGATAGGGCCAGACCCAGCTCTGAGGCAGTCAGGCTGCCAGGACACAAAAAACAACAGACACAAGATCTAATGAGTTTCAAAACATGAGAACAGTGTGAATTAACGTCAAACCCCTCCAGTGACACAATTTCTGCATTGCTTATTATTAACATTATTTATTTTCACAGGTTACAAACCCCCCCCTTCTTGGTACCTCAGGTATCACACTGGCACCTGTGAAGACAACAGAACAAACATAAAACCTTAACTGTATTAACAATTTACTCCATATCTTTAAAATTGCTGCAAAATGCAACTACATGAGCTCTCCACATGATACAGAGCAAAAAATATCAAAAAGAAAAACTATGTTAAATTTCCAATTAACTAAACATCTTATATTAAAGAAACTTTTAGACAACTATTTCTTTCTTTTCCTTCTGCATTCTCTAAATGAAAGTGCTTTTTTTCTTTGTTTTTATTTTTATAAAAACATTCCTGTCAAGTGTTCACCCCCTTCTTGTAAATAACAATTCTTGCACAATAATCATTGTAATGCATTACCAAACATTAATTAATGTCTACTGCTCAGAGTTAATTAATATATTATTAAGCATTAATAAAAGTTACATAATGTAATTAGTTAACCATTAGTAAATTCTTTCTGGACCCTTATTGTAAAGTGTAACACATGTATCCCTTAGGTAACACATACGCTGAACCACTATTAGATGAAAGGTAGTTGAAGCAACACATATAAAGAATTTTACTCATTTTATTTAAAACAATAAAACAGATTATCACATCTCAACTCGCACAGAGGAGAGCTTTGAACAACATGAACATCTCTTAGCCACAAACATGAAAATGTGGTGAGGGGGCATGAACATAGCAACACAGTGTGTGTATGTGTGTGTGTGTTTATGCTGCAGAGCAATATCAGGCTGCCCACCTGTTTACCCTGCCTGGAAATGTCCACTCCCTGTCGATCACTCTTCCCATTCAGTCAGTCTACCCGTCTGTCCATCTACCCAATCTGTCAATCTCCTTGTATGTCAGTCTACTTGTATGAGTCTACCCCTGTCAGTTTCCACACTGTCTACAGCATTCACTAATGGTTAATTATGGTTAAGTAATGCTTATGAGGCACTTAAGCAATTATAATGAGTTACCTAAGGGATGCATGTGTTACACTTTACAATAAGTCCAGAAAGCATTTACTAATGGTTAACTAATTACATTATGTAATAAGTATTAACGTATTAATTAACTCTGAGCAGTAGACATTAATTAACTGCTTATTAATGCATTAACTAATGTGTTAGTTAATGTTAGGTAATGCATTACAATGATTATCAAAAGTTATTAAACTGTTAATTAATGCTTAATAATGCATTAACTAACGTTTATTAAGGGACCCTTACTGTAAAGTGTTACCAAAAAACATAATAACAATGAGATAAAAATAAATAAATAAAATAATGAGATAAAATAACTAAATAAATAAATGAAGTAACGAGATAAAAATGAAATAATAGAATAATGAGATAAAAATAAATAACTAAATACAAAAATAAAATAATGATAAAAATAGATTTAAAAAAATTTTGAGATAAAAAGAAATAACTAAATACATACATAAAATAACGAAAAATTTATAAATAAATAGAATAATGAGATAAAAATAAATAACTTAAAACATAAATAAAATAATGATAAAAATAGATAAGAAAATAAAATCATGAGATAAAAAGTAATAATTAAATACAGAAATAAAATAATAATAAATAAATAAAATAATGAGATACAAATGAATAAATAGATAAATAAAAAAATGAGATAAAAATATAACAAAAAATCCACAAAACTATTTATATATATAAATATTGGTTATAGTGTATTTATTCAGCACTTCCTCTTGTCTTTATAAACATTCAAAGCACTTCTTCATTACATGTCACTTTCTTGCTTTCACCCAAAAATCCTGCTTCATAAAACACCAAACAGTATTAAGTAAGCCCATCCACACAGGTACAGCCCCCGGGCAGTGTTAGTTCAGGTATCTTGGACACTTTTGAGTGTAGAAAGCCAGATCTGATGACATACGCCTAGTTGAGAGATGACCGACTCTATCACTGAGCCACATTATGATGTAGTAAGAGACAATAACATTTGCAAACTCCTTGTGTGTGTGAACATTTTTGATTTGAACTTAATAAAAGTGTTATTTTGCGTTACCTGCAGCCAAAGAGATGAGCAAGAGTCCCAGAAAAACAATGCTTCCCTTCATGATGTCTGAGGATGATTAACTCAAAGGGACCAGAAACTTCTGAATTTATCTCTGCTGTTTGTGGACACAATCATCATCTGGGGGCGTGTGTGTTAGTGTGCCTTGGAACTTGACAGGAGTAAAACAAACACACAAATGCACGTACACTCTGTCAGCACACACAAACAGTCATGCCAAAACATGCAGTGAAAAACATCCTTTTAAAATTGTTGCACTGATTTTCTTCATGTTTCAACCTGCAGGGTCAGCCTTTGTGAGATGCCGTGTGCTGAAGTACAGGTCCACTAAAAACAATCATTAAATGGAAGCTAAACACAGTCTGAGTGGGTGAGGCAGCTCCCTCTGCTGGTGGAAGGTGGTGGAGTCAGATGATGCTGTGAAACGTCAACTATCACAGAGGCCTTCTTTTTCAAGTGCCTGTCTTTCAAAGTGTCCTCATCTCTCTGGCCTTTGTTTTCTTTATAACCATCTGCAGGAGGGAAAATAAATTTGACTTAGCACAAATTACAGACATGGTCCTGTTGGAGCTTTATTTAATAGAGCTGTAAAGGTTCAACGGTCTGATATTGACCTTTCACCTTCAACAAGACTCTCCCAGTGGCTTGTCAGTCATCTTCAGGGAGCTTACAAGGGGAGAACAACATGTCTGAAAGCACAAGTGCTGGTGTACAATCCTCCACCTCAGGAATAAGGTCATGTGTGCTTCAGAAGCTAAACAAAAGTCTGCAGCAAAGTAAGGAGGAGAAAAGTAACTTAGTTCACTTGGCTTTAATCCATGCTCCTCCGGGGGGTTAACTGTTATTTGCAAACCCATGAAATGAACAGCAAAGTTCCCTTTTGGTCGACACACCCTGTAAAACACAAAAATATCGGGGATTGCGCCTCCACCAACTTGAGGAGTCCTTTAGTGGGACTGTCTCAGGCAAGGAAGGCCTGCACATGGGACTGTAACAGTCTCTGCTCTTCAGTCTTTTTGCACTTTACCTTACTCCTGCAGAAATCTTGATAGCTAGATCTCTGCACGAGGCATCACCACAAAGTTCTCCACGTAGCATTTGTTTAGCTGAAAACTAGCTGCAGAATTAAACCCAGCGAACAGGAACCTGTTTGGCGAGCTCACATGTATATTGTGTTTTTTGGTGGATGGAGACAGGGATCACCCAGGGCCAATTTGTGGCTGACACTAACAGGCCTATCAGAGAAGCATTTCTCATTTAGTCTGTGAGCAATCTGGATTACTCAGCAGGTTCTGGAGACAATGTAGACCCACTGTGACCAGAGGAAGAGCCACCAACAAGTGCTGTGTACCCTTTACCCTCCTTTTATTGCTTACTTGCTTACTTACTTACTTGCTTGCTTAATTGCTTTACTTGGTACTTAAGGTGTATGCATAATGTGCAGATTTCTGTAAGAAATTTCCTCCCCACAAATTATTGTCAAAGTGAGACACATGGGCAGAGGTGTATGATGAAGAATTTACTTCATATTTATAATGTTTGCTTGTACAGTAAGCCTAAAGAAACACAGGGACATGATATGACACTGACATTTTTGTCAGTTGTATAAAATTTGATTTAAACAGCTCCAAAACCGAAGCCATTTCAGTCGATTACTGTAACACACTTCTCATTGAGATCCCGGGGTGTCCAAAGTACGGCCCGGGGGCCAATTGCGGCCCAAGATCCATTTATTTATGGCCCCAAGCTTCCATCTTAAAGTGTGTTATATATAGCATTAATTAATAGCATTAGAAATTAATCACATTCTGAATCATTTGTTCATTTGCCGTTTCTTTCAAGCGCACACACAAAACTAAAGTCAATCCAGAAACGTCTCAGAAAGCTTCACATGGACTACCTGTCTAAAGCTAAAGCTCTGGGAATTCTGCAAGACGGCAATTAAGAAGAATCACAAGAACTCTTAAAGTTGACAGGTTTTCAAATTAATGATTTTATCATGATGTGAAAATGTTCTTGATGAACACTAAAAGTTCAGAAGACACAAAAGAAGACACGACAAAATCAAAATTATTTTATACAGTCTATGGGCTGAACAAGCTCCGAGCTCTGACTCAGTGACAGACCGGATATTGTTGTGACGTAACAAAAACACTGAAGTCTGAAACGGCTGGTTTCACACACATTTACAGAAAGGTGGAGAAATCAGAACAGGGGCAGAATGGATTCTTTTCATTCTCGGGGGGTTTGTAGACATGACAGGGAAACATATTTCAGGTAAAGAACCATTAAAAAGTCCATTTTGCATGATATGTCACCTTTAAAATCAGCTTGCCATTAGTTTTTTGTTTTAGTCCTAGTAGTTGTAGTCCAGCAGGGAGTGAATCCACGGGGGTGAGGCAAGGAGGGGAGGTAGCTGATACTGCTGCATGTTGGACACTTTCTCTCTCAGCGTGCTGCCAGAAAGCTCCCCTCAATAAACTCCATCACCAGCCAAAGTTCAGAGTCTGGACACAATATGTGCAAGATGGAACACTACCAAACCTTATCTAAACATGACACAGCATAATTCAGTCTGTGTTGATTGTTAAGAGTTTTAAGTTGGAGCAAAACTTTAGTTGTTTCCTCATTTCTGTCAAGGTTGAAGTTTTGTTTTGAGTGATAACAAAGAAGAAAAACACAGCGAGGTTATTTCACAGATTTAAGTTTATTATCAGTTACAATGACAAAAGAACCGAGGGTAGTTTTGACATTTCAAAGACTCATGCTGAGTGCTTCATCTGATTGGTCGGATTAGCAGTTACATCATCCCCAGGAGGTCAGTCAGCAGCTCTCCTCTTTGGCGACTAAAACGTCCATCTTGGTCATTCTGCGGGGAAAACCAGATCCCAGTGATGGTTGTTGTGACTCATCGGTGTCGGTAAATCAGGCCAGTCATAAAATCTCAGTCATAAAACAGCTGAATTATACAAAATGAGCTTTTTTTGATAATCTAAACACATAAAAACTGCCTGACTGTGTTTAAAAAGTTGAGCAACAGAGAGGACAGAGATATCAGAGTAAATGTAGAAGCCATCAATGAGGATTTCTTCTCACGGCTCATTGTGTTTTTCTTTGGCTCATCAGTGCTCTGACCATCATTTTCTAGTAATGGCTCATGAATTTCCTGCAAAGATCAGCTGATGAATACCAGACCAAACTGGAAAAAGCTTAAATCAGCTGCTGCTGTCAGCCAATCAGAGCTCAGCACTGAGGCTGCTCTCTTTAAACCCATGCGCCACCAGAGGGCAGCAGTGCGTCAGTATCCTCAGTGAGAGTTTATCTGCATGATGCTGATGCAATGTGTGAAGCTGTGTGAATACAGCAGCTGTGTGTACTCACTGCCTGTGGGCACACAGGGTACACTCGTTGGCGTATGTGTTACCATCGCTGCCACACACTGGAGCGAGGTTCAGAGGGCACGCCACAATCTCCTCCATGTCAGGACAGGAGGGCTGCCAGGACACAACAAAACAACAACACAACAACACAACAACACATGAGATGATGTGCTACTTTCTTCACCTCAGACGGAGGTGAAATCACATCAGCACCGCTTTCTCATTGTCAGTCTCTCCTTTGTAAAGATAAACCCACCTTTCTCAGGAGATCAGAGTCCTCACCGGCATCTGTGAAGAGAGAGGAGCTCTTATGATAACATACATTTATTAATACATGTATCAATAAACCCAATACTCTTTGACTTTCTATATATACATGAGCAATCCAAGTGATTCTGGGATGCAAAATATCATAAACGTGCAAAAGTGACTAAACTCAGAGGTTCAAATGTTATGTCTTCATTGGAAATACCCAGAAGATGAAGGTATGGGAGTTCCCGTGTATCACTTATGGTACATTTTCATGCATTAATACATCTCTGAATGTATTCATCCATTCATTATCTTATTGAGGGTCACAGGCGGCTGGAGCTGGACCCCAGGAGCAGGGCCCTTTAATCACAGGGCCGACACGCAGAAATAATCATCCAAGAAAGGCCTCTGCCTGCAGGGACTTTATCCCCTCAGGTCCATGCATAAAGCTCCTGGTTGGGTTGAGTTTGGTGACCCCTGTGGACAAAACGAAACTATCTCTTTGCTTTTCTCCTATACGTTTGTCTTTAGTTTTTACTTATCCTTTCTAATATGGCTTTAATCTCGCAATCAATCTTATTCTATGTAGACTAAATCCCAACAAATGTTCTCCTCAGACTCTTTCCAAACAGAGCAGGTCTAGACCGTACTCTATGTTCTATTATTAACTGTAACGCCAAGCATATCATATTTGATCCATCAGTTTTTGAGACCTCTACATCATCAGTGTGATATATTTTTTTCTGAAAAACCCTGATGTATACAATCAGAGACATGCAGTGCATGGATAATCCACCAGGTGTGAGTAATTCATGCAGCAGAAGGACGTCACTTGAGACTTCCAAAATGTCAGCTGTGGATCAGAGACCCACTCAAGGTTTTTTAAGGGATATTTTTACCAAGTTTCAAAAAGTTTGGATGAAAAAAACTTTCTATATGGAATATGGACAAAAATAATTTCTGTTTGAAATTGTATTTATTTATTTATTGATTTATTGATTGATTGATTGATTATTTAAAAGGACCATGCATATTAATTAACACTTCTGTAAATATAGCAGAGTTAGCCAAAAGGCTAGTCTACATCTGTAGTCCCTTGCCAGATGTTAAAAAGGCCAAAGATTAAACAAAGATAAAATAGAGTAAAATAAGATCAAAATAAGAAGGTAGGAGAAACCAAAACACCAATAACTGTGGGAAAAAATTTGAAGAAAACTCAAAGTTTGACAAGCACATTTTGTTTCTGTATGTTTTGGTTTGTTTAAAAATGAAGAAACTTTGTGCAACAAAAATTTGCACCAAAAATGCCTGATGTATCAAATATGATACAAATTAAAACCCATATATAAAAATAGCAATTCAATTTTTATTTTTTTGTCAGAAGGTCCAATAAACACTCCATTTTCAAATAATTAGAATTTCCTAACAATTATTTGATGGTTCAGGCTTTACAGGGTTAACAAAGACCCAACATCAAGACAGGATCAGATGCAGTCCCCTCTTACAGACAGGACTCAGTCTGATCTCATCTGAATCCACCATGAGCAGAGCACTTTGCAGCATTTAGCAAGTTACAGTGGCAAGGACAAACTTCCTTTAACAGGCAGAAACCTCCAGCAGGACCAGACTCATGATGAGCACCATTTGCATTATTTTGTATATCTGATGTATTGTGGTGTATTGTGCTACACTGAAATGCCCTGTCCCTTTAAATGAACAAATTAAACATCCTTCTGCTGTGTTACTCTGGCCTTGAGAAGCTCAAACACTGTTGCAGCAGCATGTTGTAAATGACTCTGGTCTTGTTTGCTTTTCCAGGTCATATCTATGCATTGTAATTCATTCTGGTTTGTTCTACTGCCAGCTATAAAACTCCTCACAGGAGCTTTAACCCAGTTAAAGAAGATAAAACATACATATTTTGTTTTAAACATGCATGTATATTCGTCCCTCTCTCACTTCTCTGCCTCAAGGTGTGTTTTTGTTCTCATGTAGTGTCAACAAATCAGCCTTAAATCTTCACTTTAAAAGATACGATGTTCCTTCATGATAAATACAACCTTTAAATTGATCTGTTGGCTTCAATCTAAAGATTGTAGTCGGCATTATGAAGTATTGGTGTGTTACCTGCAGCCACACAGATGAGCAGGAGTCCCAGAAAAACAACTCGTCCCTTCATGGCGTTGGTGGATGAATAACTGGGTGACAGAAACCTCTGAGGTAATCTCTGCTTTTACAGGCAGTATAATTGTGTGTGTGTGTGTGTGTGTGTGAGGATGTGTGTGCGTGGGAGCACAGCAGGTGAAAAAAAAGACACACAAACGCATGCACACTCTAGAACATAGTCATCAGCACACATTAACACACACACACATGCCCAAACATATGACCTTTGTTCACCCACAGTCGCTCCTCTGTGGGAGTTTTTCACACACATATGAAAAAAGAAGAGGAGATTTGTTTCAAAATGTATGAACTTCTTTATTTATTAATGCAAAGAATACCTATACACAATGAGTAACAGACTCAAACAGCTGTTTAATACTTAAAAAACATGTAAACAAATAATATTGAGCACGAGAAGAGAAATGTCACCACCTTACACTCGTCCTGTGTTTCTCTCTATCTCACTGCGGACTCTGCTTTCTCTCTATTTTCTTCCCTCGACCACAAGAACGCCTTTGTTCTCATTTTCAAGACGCCGTAACGCAGAGGTGTAGCTTCCTGTAGCGTGGATTGTTTCTGTGTTCCAGTGCAGAGATTTGTGTTTAAATATCTAATGTCTGAAATCCCTACTTTGACATGTTTGACGTCTCTAAAGTGCTCACGTTTAGCAGAGAGGTCGTGTGACGCCTCTCTGCAGAGGTCGGATCCACAGATAACGGACCCCCCTCGAAGATTTGACATGACACAAAGCACCCGTAGTGACTGTGTGTCACTGTTAAAAAACCTGGGTACAGTTTTTGGACTATAAAGCATTACAAGCACAACTCTGAGTCGGTGTGGTCCCTGGGTAGGATTAGTCTGGCCTCTGAACTAACTCTGGAAACATATTTTAGCACAAAGTTTTAAACTTCACGTCTAAAATTTGAGTTACTGACGCGACAGTAAACTTTTGTGTGGCAGCTTGGAAGTTTGGAATTTGGCAACTTCACCAGAGGATAAAAAAAAGAACTTGAACGCACAGATTGAACTTAAATGTGCTTTCTGTTTTTAGAGGAGGATGTCTGAGTGAGCTGGTGGATAAAGAACCAATATCAAAGCACATTGTTAACTTTACAAAACAGTTGCCTCCTCCAGATTATGCTGGTTGATCGACAATACATATTCAGCTTCTTTTGGCACAGATAATGTTTGTTCACTCCACTGGTAACGTTTTTTTTTTCTGACTCGACATCACAAAACTGCTACTGTACATAATATCCACATCAGTGATGGCTCAGGTCTCTGAAACTCTCGCATAGAAAGCAAATGCATGTGGAAAAGCAACAACCTCGAACCCCACACGAGCAGAGAAGCTGTTAAACTTCCTCCTTCGCACTCCCAGCTCCAAGAAACATTTCCTTTTGATTCTCTCTCTTCTCCAAACTCACATTTTCAAAGAGCTTTTTGCTATTTTTACAACAGAATATAGATTTAGACTCCGCTTATGCGTCAGTAATCCAACAATAAAGCACAATTCAGTCTCCTCCAGACCTTTACAAGCTGATCTGACAGCATGCTCCTGCACACACACACAGAAGTGCTGATAGTCCAGGTGTGCAGGCCAGTGGAAAGCATGCAACATATATTTCCATCTTTCAAAAGCCCAGTCAATAATCTTCTCCGCTGACGTCACTCCGGCCAGTTTGGATGGGTCACCTTGCATCCTTCCTGATAATCCTTCAGTTCCTTGTAAAGAGGACGGGGCGGGCTGCGCCGTCGTGTACAGACATCGAGTGTGTTTGTTTGTTTTGACACATTTTAAAGACAAACTTCATCCATCGTCTCCGCAGAAAGCTCCTCTTTTGTGCTTTGATGCATGACGGTATCGGTCGTGTACATTCCTTAGCAGCCCACAAACATTGTTGTTTATTATTGGAGTGCTCAGATTTCTCTCTCCACCAGTGTAGGCACTGTGCTGGACAATGTCACGGACACTGAGAACCACGAATAAAAAAAAGACAACTTTGTCATCAGTCTCTAACTCGACTGTTTCCAACCAAAATAAGACAGAAATAAAACTTGTTATTAGGTCTATTAGAATCAAACGGTCTTTAAAAAACAACAAATTAGTAAAAAAGGATATTTGTTTGATTTCTCTTTGTGTTGAAATCAATAGGATTGTAAATACTTCTTTTTTAAACCAGCATTTGTTTTACAAAATAACTGCTCTGGGTAACCAATAGAGAACAACGTCGTCTGATAGAAAAGTAGTCTGTCCTTGTTTTAGTCGTTGGCAGTGAATGAACAAAGCTTTTTTTTTGCTGTTGTGAAAGTAGCACAAACACGTCCCACCGACTACTGCGGACTACTTTTAGGACCGCAGGGCTCAGAGATATTTCCTTCGAACGACTCCGCTCTTCCTCGAGTCGCAGAGCTGCGAGCGTTCCAGTCCAACACAGGATTATAATCCTGCTGCTTCAAGTGTCTGAGTCTTTCCTTCTTTCCATCCGTCTAGTGAAGGAGAAGCACCGGGCTCCTCCCTTCACTGGAATATCTCCTCATCTTAAATATATTTATTTATATTTCTTGCATTGATTTGCATTGAGTTCTCATTGTTTCAGTGGTTGTCATGAACCCTGCAGTGTCTGCCTTTGTAAGAGGCTGTGCGCTGAAGTGCAGGTCCACTGAACAATGATAATTAAAAAAGACTAAAAAATAGAATTAAAAAAAGTCAACAGAGTCTGTTTCCCTCCCCCCGAGGGTTAGTGGTCCATGTTTTCAGGGTGTGTGGGGCGGAGGATGAGGGAGGCATCACAACTCCCACTGATGGTGGAGTCAGACACAGCTCTCTCTGGTCTTGTCATCCGTTAGGAAAGAGTTCAGCTTGGAAATGTCCACTACCACAGCGTCCCTCTTGTTCAGGTGGACGTCTTTCAAATGGTCCTCGTCACTTTGGTCCTTGGCAAAGTTTACAAACACCTGCAGGAGGGGGAAGAACCAGGAATTAGACTCAGCCGTAACTAAACAAACTGTGGTGTTGATTAGGGTTGCAAAGGGGTGGAATATTTCCAGAAGGTTTCCTGTAAATTTCCATGGGAAGTTAAGGTGGGGAATTTTGGAAATGTTCCAAATTGGAAACTTTCCATGGGAATTAATGGGAGTTAACTGGGAATTGAAGGTAACTTAATGGAAATGTATCATATCCAAGCATAAATATTTGTTTTGTTTTAAGCAGACATCCATCCAAAATAGAAATCACCTGTGCATGTGATGGAGGAATGCACAGTGCATGAAGGGGGCGTGGTCTCTATAGCCCTGCAGTAAGCAGTGTGCTATGTGCATATAATTGAGGAATAGCAGAGATATTGAACTGTTCTTGCATGAAATCTGGTTGTTGTAGTCAGGATTATGCTAAAATATAATTTCCCCAACTATATTTAAGTTCCCTATTAAGAGCCAACCTTCAATTTAGTAAACTCCTGCTTTATTCCCATGAAAAGTTTCCAACTTTGAAAATTCCCAGAATTTTGCAACCCTAGTGTTGATACAGTTGAAGTCTTATGTGTGTGCTCTTACTTGGTCTAGAGTAGTCTGGGAGACGGAGTAGTCCTCTATGCTGAGCGTCTCCTTGTTCGTGGAGAGCAGGGAAAAGATGCGGGCGAGGGAGGTGAGGGAGGAGGGCAGCTGATACTGCAGCATGTTGCGATGTTTTTCTTTCAACGTGCTGCCAGGAAGCTCCCGCTCGATGAACTCCATCACTGGCCGGAGGTCAGGGTCTGGACCCGCCACCCGCAGGATGATTGTGTAACCATCGCCGAATCTGATATGAAACAGGACATCAAGAGCACGATGGGTTAAATACTGGAGGGATATTACTTTTTTATCTGGTGTGATCTCTGAAAAGCTTCTGCAGCTTGACACCTCACCTGTTTTTGAGATGCTGCACGCTGCCCAAACAGCGGAACCTGCCGTTGACCATGATGGCCATCCTGGTGCAGAGAGCTTCACACTCCTCCATGCTGCAGGAAAACAAAGGTTCACACAGGTTAGAGATGAGACAGAGAGAAATCAGCACAAAATACTAAAGAGAAATCTTCTCTTTGTTGCATCCTGACTGCACAGAGATGTTGTTCAGGTTCAGTCTCACCTGTGAGAGGTCAGGACCACAGACCGTCCCTCTTTGATGATGCTCAGGATGGCGTTCCACAGAGCCCGTCGTGCTTTTGGGTCCATGCCTGTTGTGGGCTCATCCTGTGAACAAGGGAACAACAGATTCTCAGCTGGTGCTGCAAAACGGTTGAACACACAACCTACTGAACCCAGAACACTGTGGGCGCCCCAGCTGCCCTGCTTCAGACTGAATAAATCACATGTCTCAGCACGTGTTGGAACATGCTCCACTCACCAGAAAGACCACAGGAGGTCCTCCGATCAGAGCGATGGCGGTGGAGAGTTTCCTCATGTTGCCTCCGCTGTAGCTGCCCGCTGATTTGTCCACATATTTGACCAAGCCCAGCTTCCTGATGCCCCACTCTGCCACCTAGTGGACGAAACCAAGACTTCATGAGTGTCATCCATCTTAATTTACTTTGGAGAGAATTAATATGTATATATTTGTTTAATAAAATCAGACTAAAAGAACACGTCCATGTGTGTTTTTGAGTCACTGACCTCACAGACTTCCTTCTCCGGTACTCCTCTCAGGATGGCGTAAAACTCGAGGTGTTCTCTGCCCGTCAGCAGGTCGTTGATGGCGTCAAACTGAGGGCAGTAACCCATGTTCTGATGCACCTCGTCTATTTCTGTGTTCACACTAGAGAGAGGAAAACAAAGAGGAGAATAATGAAGCTTTATAGGAACTTATTCAGCTTGTACTGAACATGTTCCCTCACAAATTCATTGATGCTAAACATCTCAGCAGTAAAGAGAAAGCTTGACAAGTACAAGAACTCAAATGGATCTGATGTGTCCAGGTTTCTCACCTCTTGCCGGCGAGGTAAGCCTCTCCGTTGGTGACCAAAGAGTCTCCTGTCAGCATTTTAAAGGTGCTGGTTTTCCCTGCGCCGTTCACTCCCAGCAAACCAAAGCACTGCAGGAGAAGAGACACAGTGTCAACACCATGCCTGCTTTCTAATCATGTGAGTATGAAGTCTGTGTTTTATTTTATCGTACCTCTCCGGGGGGGATGCCCACACACAGCCTGTCCACTGCTGGCTTCTGTTTCCTCTTGTAGATCTTGGTGAGCTGCCTGAGCTCCAGGATGTCCGTCTGTCCCCCTCCGCTCAGGATCCTCTGCCGCTCTCTGGCCACGTCTTCGTCTTCTTCTCCAATGGGCTTCAGGTGACTGGTGGACGACCTGGCCTTGATGCAGAAGCGGTACTGGATGAGGACTGTGATGGTGAAGAAGATCACTCCCTCTATCGCCATTGCGAACAGGTTTTTCCCCACCATGTCCCACGCCAGAGGGGAGCGGAACCGGTTTTCACCTGCAACCAGAACCGGGGACAAGATGTTAAAAATCATGCAAAGAAATCTACCTTTACTTCTCTTCAGACACAAAAAGAGGTGTTTACAGAGATCTGCTGTAATTACCAAATCTCTCCAAAGCGTCAGCCATGGCCTGGTTCTTCACCATGTCGATCAAACCTCGACCCAGACAGAAGTGAGGGAAGATGAGGAACACGTTTTTCAAGATGTCGTTGATGCCACCAATTTCCTGAAAAGGGGAGAACTCACAGTCAGTCCAAGACATCCTTTTCTGCACATTTAAAGACCTAAAAACAATCAGCTCACGATCTGAGTCAAAGGGATATGGGACTTTATTTACATTGCTTCCAAAGAGCTCCAGGACGAAGGTGGAGACGCTCCCGTTGATTCCTATCAGTATGTTGACGCTGGTCAGGACCACGTAGGCCGTGCTGGGGATCTTGAAGAAGAATGAGGCCGGGTACATCAGAGGAGTGATGGACCAGCTGGGGAGAGACATGAAGATCATTTTACATGAGATAACGTTTTATAAGTAAAGGTAGGAACAGCTAAGTTGATTAAGAGTGTGTTGAACGTACCCGTAGAGCAGCAGCAGCAGGGCCAGGACGGGCAGGTTGGTGGAGGAGACGTAGGCGTCTTGTTGGAAACACATAAAGATGATGATGACGAGCGTGGCAGGGACGATGTAGTTACACTGTAAGAGAAGAAGAGATGAAGAGAGGTTCATTTTATACACGATAAATGCATGATCTCCTGATGTAGTCATGTGAAGGGAGCAATGTTTCGCCTCTCACCATATCCCAGACAAAGTTGGCGAGCCAGTAGAGGAAAGGCTGCACGCCGCTGATGAACTGCATGTGCTTGGCCTTGTTCACTCTCTCTTGGATGAGGAAGACCACAAAACTGGCGGGGACGAAGGACATGGCGAAGATCACGCAGATGGAAACTAGCACATCGACTGATGTTGTCATCCTGTGAGAGCAGAGAGAAGAGGACAGGTAAGGGTCAGGAGTGACGTCTCTCAGATTGAGTCAACAACATGTTTTAAATGTAAAAGTGAAACTCACAGCGCGACTTGTGACAGCTGCTCCTTGGTCAGGTTGAGCGGGTGATTGAAGGCCGTGATGCCGAACTTGGCCGGGTCTTTGCCACCTTTCAGGCTCGCCCGCAGGATGCCGTTGTTCATCACGTTGAGGAAAGAGCCGATGCTGTGCCAGCCTTTGTTGTTGAACCAGATCTGAAGAAAGAGATGATTGTACTTTAGTTTCTGACATGCACAGAGTTTTAGTTTTATGATCAGATAAATGCAACAATTCTGCAGGAGAGTAAATGCATTTTTTGCATGACATTGCAGGGATATTTTAAACTCTAGGCTTGACCTTTCCAGTCAGTTATGATATGTTTTTTGGTTTTATGTAGTTGCATTGGAGCATTTTCAGTGTCTTCTTTGAAAAAAGCCAAAGCTGCATGCCCAAAATGTTCAAATTTTAAGTGCAAAATTGAGATTTTTATTTAATATTCATGCAAATTAACTACAAATGGAGATTCTTTTTTTAAAGAGCAAAATATGAATGAGCACTATGAGGTCTGTTATCTGCAGAACAGCAGGAATCACTATTAAGCCAATTAAGCTTAAATTATCTACACAGCCTTAGTGACAGTGAAGCATGTTGCTGCAGTGAATGAATGTCACAGCAGCACTGTTGAACAATCTGAAGAGGAGAGCCTGGAGGTAACCTGGAGTCACGTGCAGCTAGATGACAAGAGTGTGTGTGTGTGCGTGCGTGTGTGTGTGTGTGTGTGTGTGCGTGTGCTGACCTTGACGTTGTTCTTGGTGTCCAGTCCTTGGATAAAGTTGGAGAGACTGTGGAAGAAACGATCTGCAGCCGTTCCCTGGAGGACGAGGAAGAAAGAAAGAAAGAGAGAGAGTGTTATTTAATTCATAGGCAGCTCTGACCTGCAGTGATACAAGTCTTTCCAGTCCAGTGTTTGACTTAAACTCAGTGCGAAAGATCAAAATAATCTCGTACTCTCTCCAGACGGAAGCGTCTCCTCAGCTGAGCGATTGCGTCGTCGATATTGTCCGTGTGGGACAGAAGCTGAGAACTCCTGGCGCCGAGCGAGAAGCCGCCGTATCTGTGAGGAGAGAAACGGTTCAACCATCAGTGACGGACGCAGCAGAGAGAGACTCGATTTCTATCCTCCAACATTGAACTCAACGTGGATTATGTCTGATGACGTACCTGAACTCGTTGACCCAGATCTTGTTCTTCAAACTGCAAGGAAAAAATTGAACAAATAAAAGATTAATGCTGATGAATGGATGAATCAGAAAAGAGCACATTTTAGCATATGAGACGAGTATTACCTCTTGCCGATGATCTGAGCGTAGGTCTTAACCAGGTAGTCTGAGATGTTTCTGCCGGTCAGATTCTGAAGAGTATCTTTCTCGCTGATCTTCATCTACAAACAGGAAAGAAACATCCGTTAAGTCATGAAGCATCATCACTTTACTCGTATATTTGTGAGTAAAAAGAAATACATGGACAGTTGAGGTCAAAATGATTAGCCCCCCTTGTGAAATCTGATAAAACCCTTGATTTCTCCCTGAAAATGACCATTAACAACAAGTGTTTATAGTTTATTTGTTTCGTAGTAGTCAATAGTAGTCAATTAGTAGTCAATAGTTCCCCCGTTCTGAGCCACACCTGACAACAACCTCTTCAAATAGTTCTTTACAAGGTTGGCACATGTCTCTGGAGGGATTTTGGCCCATTCTTACAATGTAAATTGTTCCAGCTGCTCCAAAATACATGGTTTATGAGCATGGACATTCACTTTGAGCACCCGCCACAGCTTCTCCACAGGATTGAGATCTGGGCTCTGTACAGGCCACTCCAGGACCTTGGTTTTGGTGTCCTTTAAGAACTGTTTGACCAATTTTGACGTAAGCTTTGGATCATTGTCTTGTTGGAAGACCAAGCGCCGACCAAAGCCTAGACTAAGAGCAGAGTTCTTCATATTATCCCTCAAAATGTCAACATAACTTTGTTTTTTCATGATGCCATGCACCCAAACAAGGCTGCCTGTGCCAGTATGATGCTCCCACCACCATGTTTAATTCTGAGGACCGTGTTCTAAGGGTTGAAGGACTCTCCCTTTCTTGGCCAAACATAATCAACATCTATGTTCCCAAACAGTTCCATCAGATCAAAGGATGGACTTCCAAAACTCATCTTTACCTTTCAAATGTTCACGGGCAAACCTCAGCTTGACTCTGATGTACCACTCTTTGAGTAAAGGGGTTCTTCTGGGACGATGGTCCTGAAGCCCACTACGATGAAGATCCCTCACAACTGTGTTCCTTCAAACATCAACTCCAGAGGAGGTCAGGTCAGCAACAATCATCTTGGCAGATGTCCGGGGCTTCTTGCAGACATCTTCAACTACTTTCCTCTCCAGAGTTCTTGAAATCTTGTGTTTTCTACCACGCCTAGGTTTGTTTCTAACAGAGTTTGTCTCCTTGTACTTTACAATGATGCAACATACAGCTATTCTAGACACTGTAAAACGCCTGGAAATGGCAGTATAGCCTTCCCCCTTATTATGAGCCTCCATTATCTTCTTTCTGAGCTCAAGACTGATTTCCTTTGTCTTTGGCATGGTTAGTATGAGTAGTCTCTCTCAATAATGTGTTCAAGTGCCCTGTTTGGAGTCCCTGAAGTAAATCTCAATGCTGATTGGATGCTCAGGTGTTGTTAGGAAGCCAGTTGACTGCACAGGTGTGTTTTAAAAGCAAAAATTCACATGTGGGCTAATATTTTTGACCATCCCATTTTTCACTATATTTGATATAAAGTTACCCTAAAAATTTATTTTATATTCTTAAATGTACCAAAGCTACTAAAGAACACTGGTGAATGTTTGCTTATATCAAGTTTTATCAATGATTCAAACATTGGGCAGAATTTAAGGAAAATGTTCCAGAATTCCTGGGGCCTAATCATTTTGACCTCAAGTGTATAATGGACTTGTGTTGTTTAACAAACCTGCGGTGGAGGAAGTCCCCCAGCACCCGCCGGACACTCTGGCAACATCCTCTTGCGTCCCTCACAGCTGCACTCGCACAGGGGGGACGGATCTTCCATGGACCAGTTTCCTCTGTCGAACAGGTCCTGCACACTTTCAGAGACTTCAGGGATGGACCATTCGTCCTCTAACACCGTACAGGGAGTGTCCCTGGAGAGTGAAGGTACAGGATAGAAGCTCAGATATTTGTCACATGTGTGAAAGATCAGCAGATTTAATGTTAATGTTTTATAAACTCACGGTGTGGGCTCTCCTTCCATGCAGCGGGTTCCGAATCCTGGATGATTTGTGAGAGCTCCTAGTAGTTTGTTGATGTGAGGGTCTTCAGGAAGGTCGTTACTAACGAGACAAAGACAACACACCGCCTTTAACGATACAATCCAGAGCTCTATCCTCCTCTTTCTTAAGGTTTACAGTCAGCTCTTTTTATAGCTGAGTGAAGTGGTCAGCAGTGGAGTTAAACACATGCATTAGGTAGCAACTAGACCTCACTGCAGTTAGATAACCTTCTGCATCTTTAATGATTCAGCACTTTGCAGCTGGAAATAAAACCAGTGAACCCATATTTAGATGTGATGTTTCTTTTTAAAAGAAGGAGGGAGGTGCATTTTCTTGAAGACAGAAATAGCGCTGGCTCACCTGATGAAGTTAAACTGTTCTCCGTACATGCCGGGGTCCAGAGCCAGACTTGGGTACTTTCCAAAAGGAGGAACGATGAGACTGAACACCAGAGCGATGCACACGAACACAGCCGGGAGAACGATCTGGAATAAATAAACAACAACATCATTATGAGAATCTTTCACGCCTGATGAGAGGAAACACTCGCCCTCTTTTTTTTAAACTCAGCGTGACTGAACGAATCATCGATACCTGAGCGAAGAATCCTTTCCTGGAGCGCCGGGCGTAGAGGAATCGTTTCCAGAGAAGTGCGACAAACTGCTGCCTCTTCAGACTCCAGCCTTTGACCTGAAATGAACCTTTGCCATCTGTTCCACTGAGCCAGTCCGTCTCACGAGATTCTGCACACAGACGCCGAGCACACGAGAGACAACAGTCAGCATGCTGATTCAAGTCCTGCTTATTAAATCATGCTTCTTATTTCTAAAGCAATGATAGCAGTAAGGATGCTGTTATCATTGCACTGCATGATGGGTAATGCAGTTCTATCTGGGTCACCTTCAGAGTCATTGAAGTCAAAGTCGTCTTCGGTGAAGGGCTTCAGGCAGCTCTGGTGGTCTCCAAAGGCGTGATGGCGACGAGTCCTGGTGGGCACGACTCCATCTGCAGAAAAGAGGAGTCCACATGTTAAAGTATCTGAGCTCAGGTCTGTAGTCTCATGAACATCTACAACTGTAGAAGTGCAACAGGATACTTAATGCAAGTGTTAACTCACCTGAAAGCTCAACTGCATCGACTCCACTGTCCTCAGCCACTTTCAGGAAGATCTGCAGAGAAGAGACACGACATGAAATGAGATGCATCAAATAATAACATGAAATCAAAAAGAAACAGTCGGGACCAAATGTCGTCTGAGCGTCTCACAGCTCCTCACCTCTTCCAACGTGGTGTCAGATATTCCGTAACTAGAGATTCCAAGGTCGGTGAGTCTGTCGTCCAGCTCGTGGAAGAGCTCAACAAAGGCTCCGTCTTTAGCGGACTGGTAGGGCAAGATGTACGTGATCTCATGACCGAGATCCTCAACCAGGCGAGCCTCAGAGACGTGCTTGAAAATCACGTTGGAGATGAGGGACACGTCTGAGGAGAGGAAAGAAGCAGAGGGAGTGAGAGGTGAGACGGACACACTTTACAGGGATCAACTTTTCTAGACTGAGTGAGAGTCAGATCTTACCGATAGTGGTGGTTTCACTCTCTGGTTCGCTGCCTAGTCCTGCATCCGAGCTGCTCTCGGACACACTGTCCTCCTGAAGCAGAGACAAAGAGGGAAACAGTTCAGTAAGACTTCAGAACATGTTTAAAACAGTCAAGAGGTTTCTGTTTAGTAACATCTGCTCTTACCTTCTCGGCCTTCTTGCAGTAGGACACGGTGCTGGCAGAGTTCCTGCAGGACTGAAGCGTCAGGTCGTAGTCTCTCTTGACGAGGGTCAGGTAGTAGCCTGTTCCCAGCTGAGTCTTCAGGAAGAGCGAGGAGCCCACGCAGCACAGCTTACCGTGGGAAATGATGGCGATGCGGTCACCGAGGATGTCGGCCTCGTCCATGTGGTGAGTGGACAGGATGATGGTGCGGCCTGATGCGGAAACAGAGGGACACGTTCAGATTAAAACATCAGGATACACATGAGAGATTTATAAGATTAAACATGAACTTTAAAACATGATCTGTTGAATTTACCTTGTCTGTATTTGAGCAGGAGGTCCCAGATCCCTCTGCGTGCATAAGGATCAACCCCAGCAGTCGGTTCATCCAGGATCACGACCTTTGAGCCGCCGACAAAAGCCAAAGCCACTGAAAGCTTCCTCTGCATCCCTCCTGTAAAGATGACAGGTGGAAAAAGTCAGACTGACAGCACTCAATGTGATCATATGTGTGTATTTAGGTATAAAACATGTCTGATGTTTCTGTGAAGTGTGGAAAAGTTTGAACTCACCAGACAGCGTGCTCGTACGGGACGTTCGCTTGTGAGGCAGTCCGACATCGTTCACAATCTGCTCCATCTCAGCCTTCACCTTCTCCTCGGGCAGACCCTTCAGACGGGCGTAGAACCAAATGTGTTCCTCGACTGTCAGCCTGCAGGAAAAGACAAGTCAGTTAATTACAGAAACACTGCATGTCTGCACAGAATCCAGCTCTCCATGTTTAAACATAAACATCTAGACTGGACACATACATGCTGAAAAGGACGTTGTGTTGGGGACAGACGCCCAGGTTCTGCCGGATGGTGCTGAGCTCAGTGCGGATGTCTTTGCCGAGGATGTAGGCGGTTCCAGAGGTGGGTGGGAACAAGCCAGTCAGGATTGACCTGTGAGAGAGCAGACACAACAAAACCGTCATTAGCATCTTATCTCATGTCTCTGTCACCTCAGCTGAAGTATGGTAGATATATTTCTGGTTTATCGTACATCGTTGTGGTCTTGCCGGCTCCGTTGTGGCCCAGGAAGGAGGTGATCTGTCCGTTGTAGAACCTCAGGGACAGTCCGTCCACTGCAAGCTTGTTTCCATGGCTGTAGACCTTCACCAGGTTCTCGATGTAGACTCCTGGCTCGATGTGGCTGGGCTCCTCCTCGATGCACACAGCTGTGGACAACATGTCAAAAATCATCAATCAGTCTTTAACGTCTTCTTAAAGTAGAGGAAACATATTCAGTGAGAGGATTTGTACCGTCAGCGTTGCCCTTCTTGGACAGAGGTGTGGAGAGGTTGAAGTTCTCCTTCTCTCCGCACCAGTAAGTCCTGGTGAAAGGGAAATACCAGGGCCTGGGGATCCCGTACTGACCTGGAGATAAAGTAAAAGTGTTACTGTTTGGCTCAAGGTTGAAGATGAAGCTCTTTAAGAGAAGGATGTCAGGTGTCTACTCACCAGGGAAGACAGCTTCGATGTACCAGGTCATTATTCCGTACAGCACGGCGTCAAACAGCATGAGGCAGATAGACGTGGTCAGGTTGTAGCTGTCCTCCTCCAGAGGGCTCGCCAGCAGGTTGGACCACTGGATCCCGACCCCCTGCTCCTCAAACAAGGCGAAGTACTCGCATCCGAAACCGAAAGCCACAGGAGACAGCAGGCTCTGAGAGAGGAGAGAGAAGTTAGCTCTGGAGGTAGGATGTTTGTGGATGTCTCAGCATTTCTGATAACAACATTTCTTCAACGTACCACCAACACTTTAGCTCCAAAGCCCACGTAGTCCTGCCAGGCCACACACAGCACATACGGCAGGTAGAGGGTGAAGTAGATAATGCCGCCGCAGGCTGCAGCCAGGTTGGCACGAGAGAACATGGTGCTGATGAGGAAACACTGCATGATGGTGACGACCCCGAAGGAGCCCAGGAAGAGGAACACCACTCCTGGGTCACTGTACGGGAGAAGGTTCCCCATCTGAGAGGGGACGCAGGGTGAAAACCAAAGACAGAAGATTAGATACTTTCCTCGTGACCTTGTGAGTTTGCAGACATTCCTGCAGAGTGAAGAAGTTGATTCAAGTGTGAGTATGAACGCTGACCTTTAATAACATCACCAACAAGCCGGCGCTGATGAGCAGAGGGATCAAGCTGCTGATGAACCAGCTGAGCCAGAGGGTGCCGTTGTTCAGTCCCATTATCCTCATCGTCTCCTTCAGACGCGCCTCCTTCTCGTACACGACGCCCTTTATGATGATGGCGACCGAGTACATCCACGCCAGGGTCATGAAGAGTGGCATGGAGCGGCTCATCACGCGCAGGAAGCTGTGACACAAAGAGTGGTTAAACACCTTTTCATGACGTTATGAGGTGAAGCATGTTTTCTTCTCTGCATGGCGGACACTCACATGTCATCCACATAACAGGGGTAAGGCATCTGCTGGATGTAGATGCCTGTCTTCTCTTTGCTCCCGGTGACGGCTCTGATGATGCCGTGCTCGATGACGTCCTGCAGGTAAGAGAATCCGCCCCAGATGTATCGAAGGTCCTCAAAGGGGTCTGCCCTGGGACCAGGGTCCCAATAGCTGTGAAACAAAAGGAGAGTCAGTACACGGATATGAAACTTCAAATGATCTTACATGACATAAGAGCCGGGCGCAGCCTCTTACCCGTCCTTGATCTTGTTGGTCCTCTCCACGTTGTCGATGTCCATGCGGATCTTGTAGTTGACGTTGGGAGGAAGGTCGGTGCTGTTAGTGCGCGCGATGTCAGGAAACACAATCCCAGCCCAGAACTTCTGGTTGTCCAACAGACCCATGGACTTGTTGACGAGCCGCTCCTCATCGGCTACGGGCTCCAGCTTGTCCAGGTTCACACACTGAGAGAAGAAGGGAGCGGGGTTACAGGATTGAAGGTTTAAGACTTCATTGCTTTATCTTCACATCAGTTAATGCAGCTGTTATCCCCCCGATGTCTCACTGTGTTTGTTGCATAAACTCAAAGTGCTCATAAGAGACCGTCCTCGCTGTAAGCTCCTGATTGTGATGAATCAAAGCCCTGCCGTGTTGACAGGCTCTTACAGGCTCTGAACAAACAAATGAACTCTAAGTCCAGCTCATACAATCACATGCTCTCCTCTCTGATTCTCTTCAGGTGCTGAAAACAACAATGAACTCTACAACCTGTGACACAGATCATGTGCTTCAGGTAGACACTGAGTAACTGAGCTGGGCTTGATTTGTTGGGAAAACTCTCAGATTAGCCTCTAACAGGCAGCGCAGTGCTGACATAAGCTGACTTAAACCTCATCCCCTCACGACCTGTGAGAGGCAATGAAAAAACAAGGCTGCTAATGCTGAAGGCATGACAGGTGTTTACGGCAGACACGGCCTTGACATCGTTTCTTTGTGAGGAATGTGGGATTGCACATATGACCTCTTTAAGGCAGGACACGGTCAGTAGGGCAGAGAGGGAGAAAACACGAGGGATATGGAATAAACGATGAAGAGAAGGAGGAGGGGGGTGGGGTCACGAGGTGCAACATCAGGATTCTGATCATGACACATCCGAACTTCAACATTCATGTTTGCTCTTAAGGCTCGATTGAGAACTTCCCTGGCAGAGATAAACCAGACTACAACCACCTATTCATCAGTGCATGAACATCAATTAACATTTGGCAGGAGTGGAGCGGCGGTTGTTTATCCTTAGGGCTCGGCTCTGGCACACTGACCCACAACACAGGGACAGAGAGCAGCGACAGACTCAGCGGGGTGCTAATTTGATTTGATCGGGGAGGGACGGGAAAAGAACATTTGATTTTAAGACTTTAAATAGCCGAGCCAAAAAAACAATAAAGACGGACGAGGATGTAACGCAGTGACGTCTTCGGGTTATTCACGTCTAACCTCAAATAACTTTATGTTTATTGTTGCATGTATGAGCTTTCTCCTTCTTCTTTCTTCTGAAAGTAGTGTTAAACTGAATTTAACACAAACTTTCATCAACATCTCTGTGCGTGCTTTTGTTTTGTTGCATGTTCTGCAGCCGAACTAACCTCCATGAAGCGAGAGATGGTCTGTATGGCCTGATCGGTCTCGTTGAACACTTCCCTCCACGTGTAGGCCGATCCTGCCGGCCTTTGGTCCTCTGAGACCTTGGACAGAAAGTTGGACACATCTGACACTTTCCAGTCAGTCCCACTGAGCTGGGCGTTGAAGAAGGCGGCGCTGGCGTTGTTCTGAAGTAAAGTCTGAAAAGAAGAACGTTTATTTCGTTAAAAAACTAAAATGTAGAGCAGATAAAAAGACAAAGTGGTCCCTGTTATAAAACTTTAACATCTTGGTGACCTTCCTCCTCCTGATCTGTAATTGTGTCAAACAAACAGAATAATCAATGTGACCTTTAATGCTGCTGAGCTCTGTTTGGCTTTGTTTGACCTATGTCACTCTCATCAGAACGACTGTTCCCATTGACAGATCAAACTGTGTCTTCACGCAGCAGAGACAGCCCTCTTCTCAAATAGTGATCAGAGGATTCAAGGATTCGAGGTTTTTTTATTGTCATACCAACAGAAGCTATCACATGAGATGGAACCTAATTTTGTTTCTAAGGTCCTGTATAAAGCCACAATAAGAACACACAATTAAAATATTGTACATATAAATAAACATATAAATATTGTGCATATATGTGAGGAATAGACTGATTGAGTTGTTATATAAAAGTGCAATTGAATGCCCAAATGTACAATGTGTAAATTTTGAGGTAGTGTAACGCCGTACCTTGTTTAATCTCTTCAGATCTGTTAAACTGTTACTGCGTTAACTTAAAACTTAATTAAATATATTTCAGGGCTGTGGGGAAGAAATAGCACGGGACAACTTCTGCTCTGCGTCTTGGACAACCGCACATCAAACTCGTGACACATTTACTTAACCTCAGACAATATCACCCTGAGCAACCTTAAAGAAGCAGTGCAATATATGAAACAGTAGTCTTTCAAACTTCATTAAAGACTTAATGATATAAACACTTAGACCAAAATAAAATCTCATCTTACAGTAGTCTGTTTTATTGCACTGTTCATGTCAGAGTCTGTATGGCTGAGGGCAGCAGAGCTGGATGTGACGTAAAGTCTGATTCACCTCTGACAGAAACAGCTCAAAGGAATGTTCAAAACTGACTTAAAAATGAAGCTATGAGTTAAAAAGAGGCTTATTTCACAGCCTCGGCGAATCCTTTTAGAGTGACGTTATCTAAAAGTACCACCGTTCGCCACTAGGGGGAGATGGTGCTTGTGCATTTTTGCAGAAAAAAAGTGGTGTTAAAAAAACCAGAAGGGGAAGAACAACAAGTTTACAGCCATGTTAGGAAACATGAGCTTGCTGATAGAAGCTCTTTAGGACAGTAATTGATAAATACAGGCGTAGTCTGCTGCATTTGACATCCATAAATCAGAACAAAATATGGAGCCTCTTTCTTTAAATTATATTTTAAATCATGTTATCATGTCGACAAGTCTTTGTCATGTTTGTGGTCATGAAGTTTTGAGGGTGACCTTTCTGTGAGTTTGTCCCTCTGCTTATCACTCTGTCATCACAGAGGACTGTCCTCTCTTTGTCCCCGTCCTCTTCCTCCACAGTTTAAACTACTTCATCTCCGTGTAAAGAATGGATAAACAGATTTGTGACATTTATAAACCCTTAAGTTATTTTGTTTATCTGGAGCCTGGTTGAAGCATCGTGAAGGGTTTTCCTTCCTGCGTGGTTACATCAGACACTTGATTACAGATTCCAGATCACTGGCTTTAAACTGCTCCTCGTGTAAACAGGAAGAGGGCTGAGAACAAAGCTCTGACGTCTGCATGGGCGTGTTGTAAATCATCCCCACTCACCCTGACCAAATCCATTTCCTCACTGTGCTCCATGAAGGTCCAGATTTTGGGTCTCATCTCCTCCCACATCCCTCCTAGGTCCCTGAGCACGCCGAGCTCCTGGAAGGTCTTATTCACCTGCAAACACACACATCTCATTAAACTGGGCTTTACTCATGAGTGTGATGATTTTCATGTGTGAGAGGAGCATGTTTATACCTCGTGGATGATTCTCTGTGTTGCAGGGGTATCAGGGGTGTACAGGATCTTCCCCATGAGCAGAGGCTTCAAGGCTCTCCAGATCATCCTTGAAATGGGGCTGGACTCCAGGTTCCTCATCATGCTGTTACAATAAGGTGCTGGAGAAGAAACAGACACATTTTAAGACTCTAAACTTCTGTAAACAATCTGCAAGGACTCCGGGAACACAGACAGATGGAGGGAGCTTCAGGTTACTCACTTGAGGAGTTGTCGTACGCAGAGAGAGGTTCACTGTCGCTGCTGTTGCCATGATTTCCAAACAAGGCCTTGTAGTTGTTGTCTTCGTACCAGTTGAGAGACTTGATTTTGAGTCCACCTCCCTCCGGGTGTCCGCACACGATACGTGACACAGCCTGGTACATCTGGTTCGGGGAGCCTGTGGCGTTTGCGGTCAGGTACAGGATCTCCTTACGCATATCCTTCCAACTTTTCATGCTGGCAAGCTGCAGGGATGGAGACATGGAAATATTAGCATGAGCGTTATACCATGCAAGTGATTATAGAGTCAATGATTGAACTGATTGAAACACAGGAAAAACTGGTGAAGAATGTTTTTTAGGTCTGATAGTCACATGTGCTCCACATGTTGCACATCTGCTTTGATAAGCGTCTCAGACACAGTATGAGACATCTTCTCTGTCATCTCTCACATCAGAAGCTCCATATTTGAGCATGTTTGTGGTGAATCTGTAAGCGTCAAGTTATCAAAGGTTATCATCCGCTCTCTGTTTGGTGTGGTAGACGGGGAAGTCAAGTGTTTTGCTGTCGGGTGGAGACACTCGGCACTTAACCGTCTGCCTGACTCAGATAAATTTAACTGCTGCTCCCGTCCTATCTCTCCCCTCGTCACACGCACATGCCTCTCTCTCTCTCTCTCTCTCTCTTGCTCTCTCTCTCTCTCTGTGTGAGTGTCGGTCTGCATAGACTTGCATTTCTTTCTAGAGGAGAGGTCACATTACATTCAACACTTTATTGTGATTATATGTCATCAAATATCAACAACTATGATGTAAGATGACGGAGCAGCAGAGCGGTGTGTTTACTGTTAACAGGTTTTTCTGTTTGTCCAAAAGAAGAGGGGGAATCTGACTTTGAGGCCCCGGGGTGGCACAGTACTGTCGCCTTCTTATCACCAAAAATGACTTCTGCTCAGCTGCTGTTCACACTCTAATCATACTTCAGAGCGACTCGTGGTCATAAATAAAAGTTAGAAGCTCAAATGTGACCAAGCATGTGTTTTTAAGAACTGAAACTGAGCCTTAAATGGAAGTAAAGCTGAAACCTCCAGCTGAGGAGTTTGAGATTCATATATTTCATGTGAATCTCAAACAGACGTGACATCTCCTGAATAATGTGCTCCACATTCTCTTATCAAGACGCCGTTACATCAGAGTGAAGGCAGAGCGAGTTCATCTTGGTTCAAGCTGAGGTTACTACAGGTCAAGGGACAAGTCGTTGCAAGTTCCCTGTTCATGTCTCCAAACTGGTCAACTGCACAGTGCAACATGCAATTATGTCACCGACTCGTGATAGGAAAGGAACTACAAGGGGGAGCTGTGTTTTCTGTGCGTGTTAAACAAAGAAAAGGAGGAAGAAGAAGAAGAGGGGATCTTTTGTGTGCCAAGTGTGAACCACAGGAGGGGGCTCGGGCTTAGGTTAAGCTCAAGATCTGTGTGTGTGTGTGTCCAAATGTGCACAAGGGATTGAAGCTAAGGGTAGCAGACCTTTCCCTGAGCTGAATATGTGAGCAGGTGAGATACAGAAAGAAAGAAAAACAAGGAGAGAACGGTCGTGAGGAAGCAGCAGAGCACGAGCTGGTAATAAGCGAGGAGAGGAAGGTGCAAGAACAAAGAGAGGTTACTATCGGGCATCTCCTAATAGGCAAACCTGCACAGGCTCAACAGGCAGAGCGCGATTACACACACTGACACACAAACACACATGCACGCACAAACATGCGCGGGCGGGATGAGGCTCAAATGGACAGAAGATCCAAACATGGCATGCATGGCTGTTTCAGGACAAATAACACTGTGCTCTTTGTTGACTCTGTGTTGTTTCAAGTCAGCTGGCCACACTGTGCGACTCTTTCCATCCGCAAGATATTCAACACTGCTTACCACCAAAGAGAAAGTGAGACTGAGTGAACCGTCGCGTCTCAGATCACAGATCAGCTGTGCAGCTGAAGCTGCAGTGACATCAAACACGTCACATGCTTTCCTGCACAAAACCAGCTGTGAGGAAGTGTGTGGATTTTGACTGGGTGCAGATCTGGGTCGCTTTTTGGGGTCTATGGGTTTCTTCTGTGTTTTTGCATAAAAAGGTCCCCGTGCTGTGTGTGCATATGCTCCTGTAACTATGCATATTTGTGTGTTCATGCCTGAGGCTGCAGTAGCTGCAAACACAAAGCAATGACTGACAGAAACCTAAACCACTATTCTAGTTCCTGCTGTTCAGGTGTCGGATGTTTACACACACACACACACACACAAACACAAACCAACATCCTCTACTGTAGGTTTCTTAACTTCTGATTGTGTGTGACAGACCGTCTGCCAAGAGTGTGTGTGTGTGTCTGCGTGAGTGCACAAACACTTGGTGTGTCTGAGTTTTTCTGTCACTTCCCCACAGGGATGATGCCCATGTTATCTTGAGTGACTAGATGAGTAGCACACAGACACACACACACACACACACATACACGCACGCACACACACACACACACACACACACACACAGACACGCATGTACGCACACATGCAGACTGGCAGATGGGAAGGCAGCAGAGGAGGATTGTCCCACAGTAACCTCGCAGCGCAGCCTGCTTGAGGTTACTAGAGTTCACATTTCCACTTCAGCACACAGTTATTTAGTGCAGAGCAGCTGAGCGGCCAATCATCAATTAATGGTTATCATAAAGTCAGATGATTTAACTTCAAGTCGTGGCTTGAATATCTAAAGAGTTTGGGAGATTGTGAAGTTGAGTCCTTGGCTCTTTATTATCATAAACCTGCTTAATAAGAAGATGATTGCAGAGACAGAAAATGAATCCTTGTGATTATAAAATCCCAGTAAAGAAGAAGTAAATATAGAGGCTGGTTGTTAATTTCTCCAGTGACAGTGACCGGTTGTTGGAGTGGAGAGGTTACTAGAGTTCATTAACACACTCACAATCGCTCTGCTTAGCAACCACTTAAGCTTCTTACAGCAAACAGCACAATTAAAACGGATGCCACTTGTGTTTCCGAGAGTTACGTCGAAGAACTCGGAGTTTACTGAAATCCAAGAGCCGTGTTTTATCATCACAGAGGCTGTAAGATCACTTGTTGTAAAAGACTGAGAGTGATTTCGGATTATTAGAGATCTTTGCACTGCCAGCTACCAAAGCTGAACGAAATAATCTCTTTCCTTCCGAGCAGAGGGAAGGGTTGAAGGCGAGAAGTGCAGCTAATTAGGATTTAACAACATTACACGAGGAACAAGTCTACCCATGAGCCTAAAGTGAGAAGTTTAGCTTTCTGTCTTTCACATGGTGAGAGTTTTGTGAGCTCTAAACATGTTTCAGACTTCCCTGCAGATTTATTCTGCACCTTTTCAAGGCGTCTGTTTCACAGCAGAAAAAAAAAACCACATTACCCCTGAGGTCCTTTTTGCCTCCCAACAGTGATAAGCCCGGATTGAAACACAGGCTGCAGATGATTACTGGTTAGGGAGCGGAGGTTATATGAGTACATTTTTCCACCCTGTCAGCTTCGGAGCACATCAACCAACCAGCTACACAAACCTGTAATCTGCTTCAAACAGAGTAACACCCCCCAAAGAGGAAGGATTTCGGTAATCAACAACGAATAAGACACTAAATGAGACGCTCTTTCAGAGAATGAGACACACTCATTGTTCAAATGTCAAACCTGAGGTACCAGAAGCTCCAGGTAAACACACAAGAGTTTAAAATCTCAGCAAGAACACACACACATTGTGCTTTTTGACTTCATCAAAAAGAGTTGTGCTCTCACATGGAAAGCGATGAGAGGGATAAAGAGTGTTGGGAGAACTTGACGACTTACTGGTCTTGCACAAGAAAAGAAAAGCCCATTACTATTCTTCACTGCTGCTTCGACACACTCTCTCACACACACACTCTCTCACACACATGCACATGCAGCTGGGTCTTAATGTTTTGCCAACTCAGCAGAGCAGGAGCCCAGGAGAGAGAGGGGCTTGTGTTGTTTTCGTGCGTTTGCATCACGGGCTGCTGCGTCTCTCCTTTCATTTGGCCCCGATCAGACTGTGTTACGTTATTTAAGGCCAGGTGTGCCAGTGAGCGTTGATGTGAGTGTGTGTGCTCCTACGCTGTGTGTGTGTGTGTGTGTGTGTGAATGCCAGACAATGAAGACAATGCACCTGGTCGTCAGCTGAGTAAGACTCTGGTGCCGTCATCTACGGGAACATCGTGCACAGCCTTTTTGTTCTGGGTTTGAATGTTTTTTTGCAGAACTTTGAAACTGCTATTTGTGATCGGTGGAGGAATCTAGCTTTAATAAGGGGCGGAGTGAAAACCCACTGTGCTGGAGTTTAAAATCCTTTGTTAACATGAGAAAAGACTCATGACTGCCAGCTGACCATCTCATTTTCAGTCATACACTCTTACAAGGTTTACTAGAAATCAGTTACTCTAAGTGTAGCAGTGTTTGTCTTTGACTTTTTTTCCATCACGATGACCTGCCTCGCTCTTTCACCTGATAAACTATATATATAGTTCAAAGTGCATGTGTGTGCACATATGTATGTTCATATTATCAGGGCCCTGTGTGACCGCTGAGTTCAGAATTGATTTTTTACTCCAACCTGTGATCTCTGTGTTTGTGTACTTTCTGTGTATGTATGCATGCGTGATGGGAATTTACCTCCACGGCCAGTGCTCCCATATTCTGCAGAAGATTGTCGGTGGCAGCTGAGACCTCCTGGACCACTTTGGGGTCGGCCCTTACATCTTTCTGTTGGAGAGAAAGAGCGATACTTAAGATGTTGCAAAGAATCCACATCGCTTGTGTTCACTATGATTGCATTTTGGAGAGAGAGAGGTGAGATGAAACAAACAATTTAAGGGATTTGCATAGACAAGAGAAGAAAGCCAAAACTACTCCCTTCATGCAACTTTAGTGACAGGTACACTACCAGTCAAAAGTTTGGACACACCTTCTCATTCAATTTTTTTTATTTATTGTAATTATTTCCAACATTGTAGATTAATACTGAAGACATCAACACTATGACATAATCTGGTTTTGCCATCATCTGGATTACAACAGTAGTCAAATAGGGCTATCCATTGTGTAGTAACCCTACCTCTGAACAACACAACTGATGGTCTCAAACACATTAAGAAGGCAAGTCATTCTACAAATGAACTCTTGACAAGGCTCATGTTCATTAGAAACCATTCCAGGAGACCACTTCATGAAGCAGACTGAGAGAATACCAAGAGTGTGCAAAGCTGTCATGAAGGAAAAAGGGGGCTACTTTACAGAATCTAAAATATAAAACATATTCTGCTTTGTTTAACACTTTTTGGTTCATTCAATAATTCCATATCTGTTCTTTCACAGTTTTGATGTCTTCAGTATTAATCTACAGTGTTTACAATCATTACAGTAAATACAAACCCTTGAATGAGAAGGTGTGTCCAAACTATAAATAATTCATTGTCTCATTGTATTAACTTCTACTTTAAAGGCTCAATGCAGCGTGTTGGACAAGGGGCTGAAAAAAAGCTTGAGTAGGGGAAGGTGTGAGAGAAAGAAAGGAAGAAAAACACCGGGGTCAGAGGTCAGGAACGTGGGGTGACGGGAAGAACAACAGGGCAGCCTGGTGTTGACCTGTGTTCCTGTCAGTCAAAGTAATGTGTGTGTGTGTGTGTGTCCTCGTCCATCACATTAAGCTGTCAGCTGCTGGAACGCCTGCCACTCGGTGAGGCACGTGTCGCTGAAGACAGAGAAGCCTTCTAGGAAAAGAGAAAGGCCCAGCAGCTTCCCCCTCTCTTGTTCTCTCCTCTGACTTGTTTTCTCTTCGTTTAATGATTTCTGCTCCTCAAATACACAAACACCCCCTCACAGAGGCACAGAGGAGTTTTGCAATACTCTCTTTTTACAAAATGTGTTACTTTTGGGCAGGAATTTCCATTCTTGCTCCATTAAAAAGAACTGCATGTGTTTTTAGTGAGTTGAGTCCACAGTCGGTCTGTAATGACTTTATTCTTTAATCAAGAAAGAAGAGACACAGCGTGGCCCGGGTTACTGCTGACACTCTCTGTCTCTCTAAAGATCAGCACACAATGTTTGTTTCACCTCTCACCATGCTTCACCAACATGACTCACATTTAGGTCACGGGTTTTATGGGAAGAGGACATGCTGTCGGGGGAGGGGGGGGTGGAGGCGGAGGAGAAATGACGGGCAGCAAAGAGGGGAAAGAGAGGAAGAAAAACAAGTAAAGAAAACAAGAAAGTTTGAGAGTAAGCGGAAAAGATCGGTGGGATCTGCTTCAGGTCTTTGTTGGTTGTTTTATAAAAGAGCTACATAAACAGTGAGTCCTCCTGTCAGCTCCAATCAGTGTCACAGCTTCTGAGTCCAAATTAGAAGTCACAGCAGAATGACCTCGAAAGGCAATCAATTAAGAGAAGCTACTGAAGTGAGGAGGAGAGATGGAAAGACTGAGTGTAAACTTGTGTGTGAAGGGAACGTCATGTACTTCCCAATTAAATGAGCAGAATAATCATTTTAATACTGTGATATTCTGCAGATTGATTCTTTTTGTGATGATGGATTCAAATCAAGCACAAGTGCTGGATATGAGTCTGACTTCATGTACGAACTCACCCGAACTGGTTTGAGAAAGTCAAGGTTGGACAGGAAGTGGCTCTGTGCTTGGTCCAGCCAATCACTGGAGGACTTGCAGATGATGTCTTGAGTCAGGCGGGACACGTTGCTGTCAGCTATGTGGACGAACTCCTCCAGAGGGGTGGCGTTACAGAGGTCTCGGAGGTGGAAGCCGAACCCTTTAGTCAGGACCTGGGTGGAGAGAAGCAGAGCGCGGCGGATCAGAGACGTGTGTGTGTGTGTGTGTGTGTGTGTATCGTGAGAGGGTAGAGGAGGAGATTAAACATCAGCTGGTTGAAATGTTACTGTAATAAGATGAAACAAATACGACACAATAAATAATCTGCTTGAAACAAACAACAAAATAAACATCGTGAAACGCTCCGCTGTGTGTTTCATGATTCTTGCATCACTGTGCCTTCACGGGGAACATTGGACTGCATTGTGGTGACTAACACTGATCATGATTCATCCTTGAGTTCCCTTGGTGTTAGTTCATGAAAGAATGTTGTGTATCCATCTAAAAATGTTTCTGAAACTTGATTACAACATGGCTCACAGGCGAGATTAGTGTGAAGCTTTGAATGGGAGAAACGCTTCCCTGCTGCGGAAGAAGGAAAAAATGTTGAACACAATCAGATTTATGATTCTGTCGTCAGAAAAACAAGATATCCTTTTCATGCATGTCAGCGTGTCGAGGACCGGGCAGAGACCGTGTCCTCTCTGACGGAGACAAGATGCTTGAGTCTGTGTCTGAAGGCGAATGTCCTTGACAAGTCTGTGTTATGCCATCATGTCTATCAGACTGCAAACTGTAAACACACACACACACTCACACATGAACAGAGAGTCACGGCGGTTAATCTGCTCATTGGAAAAACATCAGGGCTTACACGTCGGGTCGGGACGTTTGTAATCATATAAACCATCTAATAAAGAACAGACAACATGTTCCCCCAATGAAGGAGTTTCATGTTCATCGTGTGTGTTTCCTCTGCTGCAAACTCAAACACCATGTCATTCATTTCATGAAGTGTCTGGACAGCTTCCTCTCCTTAAATAATGCTCCCAACGACCTTCCTGCACTAATGGAGTCCTCCACTCTGATCGATACATGTCTGGGATGAGTAACGTGAATGTGTCTGGGAGTCTGCATCTCTCCACGTGAGGAGGAAAATAGGGGGGAAGGGGAGAAGGGAGAGGAGCGGCTATGTGACAGCAGCCCTCCAATCACGAAGGAGGGATGGCATGGTGGGCAGCTGAAACAGTCAATGCACGGCTGTGATATAGGATTACAAATACAAACAGTCCTGATTTGGGGGGGGAGAGGAGACAGTGTGTGTGCGTGTGTGTGCGTGTGTGTGTGTGTGTGTGTGTGTGTGTGTGCAGCTAGAGGAAATGAGTTTTTGAGTTGAACTGAAATGAATGAGAGGTGAAGAAGATTGCTGCATCAGAAAAAAATCCATCGTTCCAGTGCTGAGAAAATGTTGCTCAGACAGTCCAGAGGGGCCTTCTGATAACCAGCAGCTTCTCCTCCTCTCTCTCTCTCTCTCTCTCTCTCTCTCTCTCTCTCTCTCTCTCTCTGCCCCTCTCTCTCTCTCTCTCTCTCTCTCTCTCTCTCTCTCTCAGTGTTTTCTCTGTTGGGTATTAAGGGCTTAGCTGCAGCCCGCCAGATACTGTCAAGCCAAGGTCACTGCATTTATGCATGAGCACTCGATTATGAGAAGGTGATTATCTCATATATGAAAGGGACAACACCAAAGACTGTGCACAACATCGCATTGTGCTGTTGTCAGCTGACTGTGGTGGAGGTCTACATCGTGCATGTATCCTCAGTGTGGTTTCATCGTTTCATTTATGACACACTGAGAGACTCTTTACCTTCTCCAGATTCACGTCAGCCTCCACGATCTGCTTCAGCGCGTGACGAGGAAGAGAGGCGTTGTGGTGCAGGAAGTGGGAGAGGGTCTCATTGTCCCGGAGAAAATCTTTTAGCTTGAAACCTGCAAGGAAGAGGACAAAAACACAGAAGCATTGAAGTGTGAGACATAGACGTGATATGAGTCCGTATTTGAGGCTTGGTGCCAGGATGAAACGGCAGAATCCAGTTCCTTCTCTTATTTCAAGCTGGCTTGTAATTCCTGTAACTTAGTAATCATGTGAAGAAAGTCATTAAATCAGAAATTCTTCAAAATCCTTCCACGGAAGTAAAGAAAACTCCCAGACTCCCCCTGCCCTGAGTCAACCCCTTCAAAATTCAGTATCATATCTTCATTATAAACTCATAATCACGGACTTACAGTGAGGTCTTATTACTCATCGTTCGATTGCACAACTCTGAATACTGATGGCTTCACAAACTGTCCTCGCTGCACTCTGAGAACTTTTTGTGCTTTTTGCAGCATTCCCAAGAAGTCAAACCATTTATGAATCTGGCCCGAGTCAGCTGAGTTATTGCACACACACACGCACACGCACGCACACACACTGCTCTCCTCTCCTCAGCTCCCCTCAGTTGGTTCTTAGTTGAGGTTACTACAGGGCGTTCCACTTTGCTCCAGAATGTGCAAACCAATGTCCTCTCTCTCTCTCTCTCCCTGTAACCCACTCCCTCCTAAATTTCTCCACCTCTCACCTATTTTCTGCACCCTCACTCACGTCTTGCCCACTGTCTCTCCTTCCTCTCTTTATTTTAGAACGATCTTTTCCTTGACATTCGCTGCCAGCTCTGCAAAATGTTGATTTGATTCGTGCAGCACTTACTCAAACTGTTGTGTAACTACATTCTTCTGAGTAAACCTAGTTTGATTCATAAGTCTTAAGTGATTATTGCTCTACTGGCCTTTTTAAACTTTGAATTTAATTCAAAATAAGTCTATAAGGCTAACTGAGAGTTATTTTTCTGCTACATAATTTAATTAACTCCTTTAAAGATGCTTAAAATCTCAAAAGAAAACTCACCAAATTGTCCAAGATGCAAAACTAAAGTAGGAACATTTATGAATCTGTTCTGGCAGTTTGAATTACTGACACATTTTTGGAACTCAATTCACAGATTCACAGAATCAGTTTTAAAAGTGAAACTTGATCAAAAACCTTGTTCATTCGGCATTGGGGATGATGTTTGGGACACAGCCCTTAAAAATGTACACTGTTCATCTATATGTGCGCGTCACAGTCTGATCCAGTTCAAAGTCCTGCATCGTCTTCATTACTGTAACTCTGCCCTGGCTAAACTGTACCCTAACATAGACCCTCACTGCTATCGATGCAAAATAGTGCCTGCAACCCTTTACCACATGTTTTGGGGATGCTCAGAACTAGATCAATTTTGGTCCTCCTTCTTTAATTTGTTCTCTAAAATATTTAAGAAAAATATTCCCCTCTGCCCCCTCACTGCTATCTTTGGTGTACCCCCAGCAAACATAACCACAACTACCAAACAGAGAAAAGCTCTTGCGTTCTCTTCCCTATTTGCACGACGTTTGATATTGCTGAACTGGAAGAACGCTGCTCCACCCACCCACACTCATCTCGTCCGTAACATAATGTCTAGTCTTCAGTTGGAAAAGATCCGATACAGTGTAAATGGCGCCCTCCAGAACTTCCATAGCACTTGGGATGGTTTTATGAACTTTGTCAAGGATCTTGATGGCCTGCAGTTGGACTGATTAACATCCAGCAGATTTGGTATACTGTTAAAATACTTTGATTGGCAACACTTAACCTATGTGTGCAACTGGAGGCCCCCCGTGTGTGTGTGTGTGTGTATGTGTTTTTGTTTTGTTTGCTTTTGTTATTTTTTTCTAACATTTTAAGGTTTCTGTTGTTGGTTTAGTGGTGCCTGGTAGTTCCACCAGCACCCTTGATGTTCCTTTCTAGGCTAATTTTGACTATATTATATTTGTGTCTATATTTAACATCTTATCCTCGATTTTTATGAATTTATGTCCATGTAAAATCAATAAATATATATAAAAAAAACAAAAAACCTTGTTCATTTATTAAATGATATGCCAAGTCTTTATTTAGATTAAAAAAAACAGTGCAGATTACTAATTATAATAACATATTTTACCAAAAGATGCCTTGCTGTAGAATAATTAAAGAAAAGAAGGAAAAGGAATATCTGTATTAAAGGTGCCTTAAATATAAGTTATGATGCAGTTCTTCTTGAAAAATGACTAAGACATAATCAAATATTAAAATACACATATTTGTTAATATAATTATTGTTGCAGTGATGCATCATTTGAGATGTGAACACAAAATGTATGTTATCTTTATTTTCTATCAGCTTAGGGCTTTTTTGTGTGTGTGTAGTTTGTTCTGTTTTCTTTTGCTTAAATGTTCATTTGTCTGTTTTTGTTTCATTTGTTTGTTTGTTTGTTCTGGTGTATGTATGTATAATGGAAAAGGTCAATTTAAAAAAATAGATAGAACAGCAAAATAAGTCTGATTTCTGCTCTTACTTTGGTCTCCTTGTCTGTTCTCAACTTTAAAGACTAACTTAAATGTGGATTCTTCCTGTAAAGAAACATCTTTCCTCTCTTCCTTTACGAGCTGTCTTTTAAGGGGAATCAGATGGCACACAGGCACACACACACACACACACACACACACACACACGCTCACACACACAAACAGGAAACAATTTATTGCAACTCGGCTGAACATCCCTCAGGAGGAAGTGAAGGAGAACAGTGTGTTTCTGTGTGTCGGGGGTGCACGTGTGTGTGGTGTCTCTCTCCCTCAGAGCCTCGGTGGCAGAGCATCAGAGTGTGTTATAAAACACAACCTCACTACCCCTGCTCTCCACAGACCTATGTGCATGCTCATGTGTGTATGTGTGTGTGTGTGTGTGTGTGTGTGTGTGTGCACCTGTGTTCCATGTGTTAATCCTGAACTCTCTCGAGTGAACAACCAGGGAGTGCTAATAAGGTCTAATCAGCATCCCTGTAGGAAGCCGCAGCTCCCATGATGCACTGCAGCCAAATGCTCTTGAGGACGGAGCAGGCAGGATGGTACAACTTCTACAAAATTGAAATTCTGGCTGTCGCGTTTGTTTATGTCAAACATTTCAGCTTTAAGTTTTATCTGTGTGTGTGTGTGTGTGTGTGTTTGCCCTAACTTCACTACATTAGTGCTTAAACCTCCAGAGTTATCAGAGACACAGAGGAACTATCTTAACACACTTTTCTCTGTGTTTGTCTGTGTTTGTTTTTCCTTCATTTGCTGAAAACATGAGTGAGTCCTTCATGAACACTTACAGGTCTCTACATGCACCTGCTGCAGCCCATCCTGTTCTACATGAGACAACACAAGCTCAGCAACCAGTGTCATCAAACTGGTCCATACGTGACCTCTGTTAAACCACATGCACTAAAACCCTAACTGGTCTAAAGAAGCAACAAAAGACGGCTGCAGATTGAACTCTTCCTGCAGAGAAGTCTGTGCACTAAACCAGAAGAGTGATGTCCTGTTAGGAGATATCTTGAGTGTGATGAAGTCTTTGTGTTTTGTGCATACTGCTTCATTGTGTGATCCCCTCCATGTTGGATGACACCGCTGCGTTAGTCTGTACTCCTCTGGACGAAAGGTGCTCTAAAAATACTGCTTCATTCGGCTGCTTGTGGAAACCTATTCAAGTTTTGGACATCCTAATTTAGACCTCACCTCTGCGGAGATGTCATTTTCACTCGTTCTCTCCTCCCACAGAAGCTATTCTGAGAGCGGGACCTGGTTTAGCACTCAGGTTAGAGACATGAGGCTGGCAGCAGGGTCGGAGGTGAAGGTGATAAGGAATTCGTGTATTCCTTCAGCCTCCCCCTAAAGTGAGGACTTACATCTAAAAGTCTCCATTTTGAAGGATGAGGACAAATCGAGCAGATGTCAGATAGAGTCTGTTAGAGTCCTGCAGATAAAATATGGAGGTGTTTTAAGGCTAAAAATGTTCTCCTCTATTCTGAAAATCAGCTTTCAGCCTTCAGTCTGTGCAGACTGTGACATACGGGAAGGATCAGACAGTATTATCTCTCCTTCTTATATTTCAAGTATTAAAAAACCTGCTCACGTCAAAACCGCTGCTCTTAAAAAGTTCAGGCGTCTGCTGATCTCCTGCCTCTTATCTATCTGCTGTGTCATAGAGCAGACGCATTAGACCTTATTAAATGAAGGTATATCCTGTATGTTTCATCCAGGCATCCTATGGGAAAACGCTAATCCCTCTTTACTTCCACTCCTCCCCACCCTGTCAGAATAAATATCATACCCTGACCCATCAGAGGCTGAATTATTAACCGACACGTGAGGGGCTCCAGCCTCGGCGCTTATTCCTATAGACTCAGCAGGCATAAGCTTTGCCATGTTTGCATCAAACGTGCCCGTCCCCTCCCTGGATCGTGTGTTCCCTCACGTGGATGTGAGGCCCGTACTGTATATTGAGGAGTATGAGATCAGGCGGCATCGGATCACCGTGCATTTAAAAATCAATCGTGATGCATTAAAGTCTGTTTAGAAAAACGAGCGCTTTAAAAAGAAACACATCGATGTGCTCGGCTGATTCCACTTAAACTGAATCACTCACTGAGAGTTGACACAGAGGAGAGGAAGAACAAGAAGAGGGAGGCTTTAACATGTAAACTCTATATCAGGGGTTTCCAAACTTTTCAGCCTGCAACCCCCAAAATATAGGTGCCAAAGACTCACTACCCCCACTGTCCCTCAAAGTGATTTAATGTGTCTTCATTTAGCTGGTCTGCAGAAAATGACCCTACCTGTATGAGCATGTGTCTGTGTTTCCTGTGCTGTTATGAATGAACCTGCTGCTACTGATGCTTTAGATAATTAACTGTTCACTAACCCTAAACTTAGGAGTCATCTGGAAACAAAGAAAGGCAGAAAACTCATTACACTTTATATTTTCAAGTTTAGCTACTATTTTTGTCTATATTTTTACTACAATGGGTAAAATGTACTATTTTTAGATAAAGTAAAAAAACACATTCTGGAAGACATCTCACAACCCCACATTTGTGTTTTGCGACTAAAGACTGTATATAATATGGATGTCATCTAGCTCGGCTCGAAGTGAGGCTGCCACAAAAACTGCCCCCCCTAGTGGCTGACTGCAATATTGGTCAAAAAACGCTGTCTCCCCCATTCATTTCAATGGAGCAAGCTTTAAAAAATAAATACACATGGTACGAATGTTTCTCCTAACTGTATGCTGTGGTGATATGTAGTTATTATTTAACTGTTTTGTGTTCAAGGCCTCTTTTTCCTGAAAAGTTTCTTTTTTGTTAGTTTTTAGAGGTTAAAAAAAGGGTTTTACTTTCAGATTCACTTTGATTGACAGATGCCATAGAGAGAAACTCTGTAGGACAGGGGTGTCAAACATGCGGCCCGTGGGCCAAAACCGGCCCACCAGAGGGTCCAATCCGGCCCGCGGAATAACTTTGCAAAGTGAAAGGGTTCCATAGACAAGACATTAAGACTGCAATTTTTCAATAAAAGTAACTGCGATTTCAGATTTGTCCTCTAGGGGTCGCATTAAATCATAGTGTTGACGAAGCGCACCAGAACGGCGCTTTTTTTCCAGGGACTTTTTTCTTAAAGTGAGGAAATGGATTAGGCTACTTGCTGTTTGCATAATCCGGTTGAGATTCATAAAGACCTTTTAGAGCACTATAAGATGATCCACTAAATAGTCAACTTTACCTTCTTCATTATTATAATCTATCTGTTCTTTTGCAGTAAACATTACATTCGGTGTCAGGTGAATGGGTAACCTGTGTGTTTGGTGTGTTAGCAGCAGGTTTCAGGGCTTAAAGAGTAAAATATTCAGCCCACTATGAGACTCATCATGGCGAAAAATACAACGGCTGTTTTTGTAGAAAGATAGTTCATTAAATGTGAACATTTTCAGAATGTACTTGTACTGTTTTTGCACTAAAACAAAGGGAAAAATGAAGAGTTGTTGTTTTCTTATAGGTTATTATGTTATGATTTTACTGGTCCGGCCCACTTCAGATCAACTTGGGCTGTATGTGGCCCCTGAACTGAAATGAGTTTGACACCCCTGCTGTAGGACCTCGAGGGACGGTGTAGGGCGGAGCTTGTTACCGTGGAAACACACAAATTCCCTACCGGGCAGACTCCGGCTGCAGAAAATTTACAAGATGTCACCATTCTGAAACAGGATATTTTGGCTTCAAAACTGTACAATGGGAAAAGGCGGAGCAACGCTGTCCATTATATCAGTATACAGTCTATGCTCACGACCCCCTGATCTAAAGAATATGTTCCTCCTCACTTGATCTGACGTCTAATCCCTCGCTTTCTCGGGCCTTATGGCTCCGTTACATAACATACTCTACCTCAGGCAGAGAACAGAAGGTATCCACGCCAACAAGAACCCTGATTGTTCTGTTCAGTTGTGTAATTTCTCCGGACAGACGATGCTTAATTGACCCGTACGTGTGTCTGCGACGTGGAGAGAAGCTGTTGTTTGTGTAGAAAATGAGAGGGCTGATGATTACATGTGGATCAGACCTACATTACTGAGGCAACAGAGCAAATACAGAGGCATGATAATTAACCTGTTGCCTCAATGTGGGACATTAATGAGGTCATCACTGCTGTTTACCGTCCCTGCTCCTCCTTATATCATTATCATGCTCCATTTATTATTAGATTCTTATTTCTTTATCTGTTTGTCAGAGCTCACTCCACGGCTGAAATAAAATCATCTCCGTCTCTGGGCAAAGTTTAAGTGTTTTGAGTCCGTTATCAGGTTGCTTTGACACAGATAGTCAAGCAGGAGTTATTTTGGAAAGATGACCTTTCTCTGCCAGAGTCGTAAAGATGAAACTCTCCCTCTCTGTGCCAAACGCCAAATAAACAAGTCTCACTGCTGAGAACTAGAAACTGCACCTCAGACAGGAAGGAGCAACATCGCATGAACAAATGCTCATTATAGACCAGATCAGTGCAGAGATTGTGGCGATAATGACGGCAGGGTGGTGCACAGTTTTCTGTCTTTCCTGTATCGTACCGAGGGTAGCACAGGAAAGTGCAACACCCACCGGTCCTGGGAGCTGATCCACCACAGCTGGCAGGGAGAGATAAGAGAGGGGCGCAGTATCTCAGAGCCGACACGGGCTCCATTTTCTACACTGCAGAACTCACGTTTCATGTTTCTATCAGTTTTTTCTTCCGTCATCATCCTCTTTGTTTTAAAAATCCAAGAGATAACACATGTTTCTAAACAAGTTTCACCTCCTGGCACACAAAAGAAACCATCGTCCTCACTAAATGATTGACACCCTATCAACAAGATGTAATTTCAAGTCATGAAAAGGTCTCACGTTTGTTTTGATTATGATAAACATTCACAGCAGTAACGTGTGAATAACCTGGAGGTGTGAGTCAGTGATACGGTTATATCATATCTGCATGCGCAGCTGTGTAGGAGTGTTCCAAAAAACAGCAGAGCAATGATTGACTGGGTGATCTATTGGAGTGTGTCAGTCATTCAGAAACTTCATTTAAACAAATATTGGCAGAAAGAGAGCGTGTCCTTACGGGCAGTGTTCTTCTGCAGCTTCCGGAGAGCCCTCAGCAGTCCTTTGTAGCCCTCGTAGCTTTTATCATTCTGAGAGTACAGCAGGATTTTCTTGGCATCAATGAGCAGCCGGGAGATTCTGATGTTTGCAGAGAGACGGGAAAGAGAGGAGATGAGACGTCAGAGAGGATCTCTCCTAAAGCTTAGAAAAGATCAATAAAATCACTGAATGTTCGATCGGGTGAGGAGCTCAGGGTTTGAACCAGGACTCACATGGAGTCGTTGAAGTTTCCCACCACACCAGGACTCTCTCCAGGTGTAGGGTTACGGAAGCAGGGGTTGTTGGCGTTGCAGATGATGCCTTGTACCCAGGGCAGGGTGCCCGCCGAGGGCATGGCCTTGTTGGGGAAGTGGCCTTTGGAAGGAAAGACAAGGTTTCATTACAGTGATTAGATTTAGGCTCAACAATCAGTTCCCAAAGAGATGTTAGATTACAAGATGAGGACTTCCTTTTAGTAATGTGACCTCTGAAAACTGTTTCAGCACAACCAATGTCAAATGAGTCCGTATTAGAAGCACTGACATTATCTTTATGACTGTCTGTGCTCTTATCAGCTCACTTTACAACTTACTGAAGTTAACTCTTCTACTGAAAAGATAAGAGGGTCAAAATGTTGACTTGTTTCTGTGGAGTTCACTGGGTTAATTGACTTGTAACTGTTGTGTTGATATCAGTGCTCACTCACAGAAACAGAAGCCTCACATGCACGCTCAGAGAGACAACATGAAGACACTCGGTCGGTGCACTTGACTGTACTTGTGAACAAGAGCCAATCTGGAGCAGCTTTTTTAGAATTTAGGGGGACTCAACTTCAACTCGTACTCACAGTTCCTCACATGTGCAGATTATTGCTGTTAAATCCATCCAATTAGATTAAATACACATAAATATGCCTGTGGAATTCCAATAAGCACTGTGACTAATACTATGTTGCAGGTTACTGATTTCCTTCCTGCTGATGAAAACGCTTTCGTAAATGCTGATCGGGGCTTTTCTGTGCTTCGGATCAGTGAGAATAATCTTATTGAGTTGAAACGTGGTCGTGGTTGTGAAACCTGCTCCGCTGAGGAACAACTTCACAATTCCCTTTTTCCAGGAGCTAAAGGTCCTGTCACATGTTCGCAGAGGGCAAACAAATATTGACTATTCCCTCTGCGAAAATAACATGTTGGCTTTTCTTGGAAGCAAACAGACAATGGCTTCAAATAGTGGAACTACAGTACATGTATTTGATTCAGTTGCTACGTTGGATGTAAAGCTGAGTGGCAGTAAACCTCTGAAATTCAAGAGTTGTGCTTTATGTATTTTCTTTGTAATGTTTTTTGCGCTTACATTCATGTTGCTCGTAGGGTGGATAGTGAATCCGGACAGAGATCAGGATGAAGAAGATAAAAAGGGGCCAGATGATCTCGATCAGCAACTGGATCTAAGAAAACAAAGAGAAACAGGATGATGACAGTTCTTAACCAAGAAAATAAATTAAGAATTTACATTCCTGAGAAATAAAAACTCATAAAACAAATGAATTAATCATCCAGAGCAGCATCGTGTTCATGTTCAGTTTGCAGTTTGTGTATATTCAGTTCAGCTAAGGTAATCCCCTCTCCTTTGGGAGAAAAAGCATCCTGAGTTATGTGTTTATATATATGTGTGTGTGTATATATATGTGTGTGAGGGGTCTGTCAGCTGTCCCCTTTAGTTCACTGTAATCCCACCATGAGACAGGGTAAAGAGTATGTGGGTTAATAAGGGGTGACAGGCCGAGACAGAGAGAAGTCTGCAGGGTTTAGAGGGACTAGGACTCGTCCATCTGTTCCATATGGCCTCTCCTCTTCAGCTGCCTGCTGCGTCGCGGCCTTTAACAGCACGGCAGACATGCAGCGCGGGATAAAGAACAAAGTCACTGTCTCAGAAAATGTACTGGACCCTTTTGTTGGGAATCACTGGACTGAATGTCGAGCAGCCTCCGCCGTCACTTTGAGGAGAGGGTTCTGTTTGACGCTCAGACGGCTTCATTGTATGCAGATGAGTGTCCTCACGTATAAAGAGGCAGTGTGCTGCAGCCAGAGTGAATCTGATTAACATAACTCGGAGTGTGTGGGCATTATGGGGCACATAGAACGTGTATCTGTGTCATCGTCACGTCTGTGACTGAGACATGGGGATCTGTAAACTGCGTAGCTTCTCAGTCCTTGTGGCTCACGAGGGGATTGCATCATTTCCCCGACTGAGGGCTGAGGGCGGCATATTAATGAGGAAATAATAAATACCTACTGAGTCTTTGTAAGGCTGTAATGACTGCTAACAAATGATCCTGATTCAGAGGAAACTGTACTGGCAGCAGAGCATTCAGTGGAAACATGTAGAACAAAGATATATCACAAGTTTGCTGTTCGGCCTTTGTTATTTCTGTTCTTCTTATCATTATGTATTATTATAAAACATACTTTAAAGACCCTTTAAACAAGCAGATAGCCGAATCAGGAGTCAGTAATGTGAACTTACTGTTTGTCTCCGTCTGTATGTGAAGTTCTTCCAAAGCAGTAAACCCAGCTGAGTGGAGACAGCCATGTTGACGTCTTCCCAACCTCACTGAGCACGCTCCAGCTCCTCACTGTGAAGTCAAGGACACGATACAAGATGGTCAACCTTTGTTATCTCCTACATGCAAAACGAGACCCAACACTTCACATGTTTCTCCCTGTGGAAAAGAACAAACCCTCAACAGGCTTTGTTCCTCTGAAATGAAGATGTGGTTATACCAGAAATATAATTCCCTCACAGTATGACGCACATAGTGATGTGAAAACAGAACAGAAAGTCATTACATCAAGGAACCACGATCAAACGCATGGAACTGGGATAAAGGTGAAGTCCAGTTTCAGTAAAGGAAATGAAAGCAGACCAAGCATCAACCAAATTAAAACTACGACACACGATGAGAAGATGATAAAACACTGAAACACAAACCAGCCAAAAGTTCAGCACCAAGCACACGAAGAAGAGAACTGATGAGTGAAGAAAGCTGCTCACAGCTGCAGATTCAGCTCCACCTGATGTGGACTCATGCGTCTAAAGGTCAAACTGCGCTCCAAATGGAGGGATGAGTGGGTGGTGGGCAGTTTATCTGGGGAAAGTGGTTGGAAAGCCTTTCATCAGCCAACCTCGTCACCCTGTTTGCACTTCAAGACGACATTTCATGCAAATGTTGGAGACGACTTCACTGACGACCCGGGTCAGTCCTATTGTTCAGTCCTAACAAAAGAACCTCTGATGAGGCAGAGGTGAGTGGTTTAATCACTCCTCAATCTTTGGCGCTCAGCTTTGTCAGATTTTATCAAAGTCGAGTGATTCATCCCGTATGTAAACATGTGTGGGCTACGCATATTTATTTACCCTATTTGCAGACTCAAAAGTCCGTGGCTCAGTGGACTACCTGGTTTTACGTAACCAGCTGGATCTCTCCAACAAGTCCATGCATCAGACCAGAAACAAGAAGAAGGACTTCAGAGTTCTCTTTGTCATTTGGTGTCACCGTCTTAAATCACTTTGTTGTTTAGTTTGTTCACAAACTCATAATCCTGTTTTCTGGGACAAACATGTCGCCATCAAGAGCTGGGACTGACACGGTGACTCAAGACCCTTAACACCTTTATTAAGGTCAACTAGTGTTACAGCAGAGGAGGATTATATAGGCCAGGACTTAAAATGTAAAGTATTTATGTAATCTTAAAAGAGAGGTTGAGTAATAATGAGGATTACACATTACTTTCATACTCAGAAGGAAAGTTATTTATGGGAAGGAAGAATGTTCCCACATTAATGAGTGTGACTGTTTGTCTCTTTTTTCTTCCACTTCACTTAAACTCAAAGAAGGAACTCTAAAAGAAGCTTCACTTTGTTACTTGCGTTGCAAGGAAAAAGCTGATAGTGTGCCAAAGAGAGTGGGAGGACAGCACAGTAATGTCAAGGACACAGTGATATCTAAACATGGTGGACTCAATCAATCAGAGGCTCTGAAGCTGAAGTACGCCCGGCCGTATCTGAACCATTCCTCCAGTTTCATGCAGTTTTCTCATGCCACATTTTCTCATGAATTCAGAACTCTTGATCCTCATCTGACCCGGCAGAGGAGGGTGTGACTGATTTATACCATCACAGCTTTAATTTGTGTGACATGGAGTTAAATAACAGCCTGTGGGGTTGTCCACAGATATCTAACAGTGATAATAAACACATGGTGACTAAACAAACTTGACTTGTATACCAGTAACCTCCTGGAAATCACAACTTTTTCAAACTCTAGCCAGTCCTTCCAGGCAGTTGTGATATCTCGACCGCAACTATCAACGCAAATTCAACCAATCAGCGCCATTTCTGTGCAGCTTTGTAATTTCATATAATAACTGCGAAATTGAACAATCACCTCAACATCAGCCGCTGTGTGTCATCAGTTTCGTCATCAGTTTCACTTCCTTGTTAGTGGTTGACAAGATGAAGACTTGTCCAATGCGAAAAAAGCACATTTACCAACTTATAATTCCACCGAAGTTCATGCAAGTCAGTTTCTGGATGCTTTATATGAAAGCTGGGGTAAACTGTTTTGCACGGTGTGTAATATCATGGTGGAACATAAACATAAGTCCTCACTTGATCACCACTTTTCAACAGCAGAACACGCAAGACAAGTGACAATGACGACGTTATTTATAGATACTCAAATACCCTTTTAGTATTAATAAGCTATAGTTGTATTTATTTACTTAGTGTATTTTTTTCTAGTACAACAGTTCAAAGTAGGGGGGGAATATAAATACAAACACTGAACAAACATTTCATTTTAAGATAGCACATAGGCAACACAGCATCTGTTGAAAACACAATCTTTTGTTTGTTTTAGGGAAATGATTTGCCCAGTTAGAATTTAATGTGATACATTCAAAAAAACAGTTGGGAGAGGGTCATTTTTCCTACTCAGTTTGAAGTTAAATAATATTGTTCTTGTTTCACTAAATGCCAGGGCAGTATTTCACAAAGTCTGGAGGATTGAGATGGAGACTATCTGTGATGTTACCTGTGTGCAAATAAAGTATACTTTGTTAAAATAGTTGAAATCTCAAGCATTTTTTAGGAAGTTCACCAACAAAACTAATAAAAAAAGCCAATAATTTAGCATATTTACTTGCCCCTGAGATGTTACTGGGGAAAAGGCTTTTTTAAAAATTGCAGATTTCACTGCAATTTTTTTCAAAAAGCTGTCCCAAATTCAGGCTTTTTGGGCTGCAACAATCACACAAAAAAACTGCAAAATCCTAGAGGGACTGCATTAAGTGATTCTCCTGTGATGTTTGAAATGTTGCAATGAAAAAAACAACAGAACTACACGGTGACCCATGACCAGCATCTGCTGTACCCGCGCATCTGCTATGAATCACCTTGTTAATGGTATGTGTTTAACTGCTTCATCCAGGAACGATGTTAAATACCTGTTGAAGACTTACCGACAGACACAATTTAAGCAAACACATCCACAGATGACACAACAGAAACCATCAGGGGGTTTAACAATGGATCTCACTCTGCAGTCCCCTGAATAGATCTGGGTTTGTGCATCAACATCATCAACACAGCTCAGGATATCATTTCCTCTGCTGATACAGGATCTTTTTCTGAATTGATTCTGCTTCATTGTGCACACATCCCGTGATATAAAGTAACATAACACCACCTACATCTACAGATTGCTGCTAAATCAGTGGGTGTGCAGAAATGTCATCACTTTGTTATTTATAATCTGCCCTCTTCCTTAATCAGCTTTCTTTGCTGCGTCTTCATTTGGGGGATGATATCATGTTCTCATGTTAATGAGCCATTTCATTATCTGATGCGATCTCATTTGCATCAGCCTGATTGGAGACTACTTGTGTTTTCTGTAGTTTGTCTCCGAGCAGTAAAGCTTAACTCGTCGAGTTTTCTCTTCGTGTGTTTTCAGATTCTGGTTCACTCTGGTGAAAACACATCGTCTGCAGAGATGACAAGAGCTCTCTGCTGAGCACAAATGGTGCAGAGCCAGGGCGCCTCTAGTGGCCCACCACAATATGCCATTTTTTTAATACTTGTTTACCATCAATTCTCGCTCACGTGTCATATCACACTCATACAGGAGCTTTTTCCTCCAAACTCCATTTTCTTCACTGATTTCAGAGCTCACACGACACACCATTCATGGTGTTATTCAAAGATGAAGTTCATTATGTCGAGCATGAAAACATAAAAAAGAGCGTCGATGCTTTGCATGAAAAAAAAGGATGAAAAACAGAAAACAGAGAGCAACATTTGGTCAACACTGCGCCAACACCACACACACACACACACACACACACACACACACTTCATTTACACATCTGAGCAACATATGCCTTCAATGACCAACAACAACAGAGAAAACGAACATTTCAGATAATAAAGAAATGAAACGCTCTTTGTCATTTGACATAAATGTGGCGTTTTTTCCTCACTGAGACACGATGACAACATCATAAACTCTACTTCACATTTCATAAATCCATCGTCTGAAACTTCATTACTTGTGTTTCATTGTTCTCCTGAATTGAGGTTACAGTCGGTCATTCAGCTCCGCGATGCTGAGCCTCAGAAGTCAAGATAGAGACATTATGAGAACGAAGGAAGTCAATGTGATTTCAGAATAAAACTGAGACTGGAGAAAAACTTGTCCTAAGATGCTGAAATAGCCTCCTAAAAATTCTAAATAGCCATCAATTTGTGTTTTAATACAAACTCAAATGTAAACAAATAATTGTATGTGTCATGTTTGGATTAAAGGCTAATATTTAGATTCAAATAGAGATGTTGCAACCAAACAGCTTTTATTTTGGAATCCCAACCGGAAGCTCAGTGTGTGATTATGGCGAACTTGACTTTGGTCCTAGTCAGACTTTCATGCATGATGAAAACAACAAAAACCAGCACATTAAAAAGCTTGTCATTTCACTTCCTCGGCGTTTATCTCTTTAACTTGAACTAAAATATTCTCCCAGCATTTTAAAACATCTCAACTTTGATAACTTAAAATGAATAAACGGGGAAAAAAACTGCGTGAAGCAACAATTACTCAAGAACAAAAAGATTTCCCTTATTTTCAGTTTCTATCACTCAAAGTCAAAGTGAATACAGAAGAGAGGTAATATGAAGAGAAATAAAGGTATGACATTGAGTTTTAGCTGTAACACGGTGCCTTACATCCCATTGTTGAGCCAACAAAGGAACTCACAAATCATCCCAAAAGTCCTCCACAGACAAAAACACCAAAAACTCACCCACCTTTATCCTGAACGTTGTGATTCTCCACTCTTTCTCTTTTCCAAAAACGAGCCCCCCGTCCGGAAGAAGATAAATAAAGTGTACTCCTTCACGGTCCTCTTCTGTTCTGAGTCTCAGTGTCTGACAAACACTTTTTTTTTCCTCCAGCAGGCTTTTATAGCGCTGCTCGATGCGGAGCGGAGCAGAGGAGAGCAGCAGAGGTAACTAACGGTCACCGTTTGATGCTGCTGCCATATAAGGCAAGCACGTGTGGAGTCAAAACATCCCTTAAAGGGCCAGCGACAGTCAGAGGCCGCCGTGATTCATTGTGTCGATGTACGGTTCCTTTAAATCATTACAATGTAGAGGTAATTGAAATTCCAATTAGGCTACAGAAAGGATGGAGTCAAACAGTCTTTAATAAATACATATTTCTAACTTAAACAGTGTATGTTATAGAGTTACTTTCTGCTGATATGACATTTTGAATGTTTTTTTTAATATACATGTTTTTATTATTTTATCATTTTCAGAACAAAACAACAAAATTCAAGGCTCACTGTGTGTACAAGGCAGATTTCAGACAATATATGTGTAGTGGCAATTTAGCACAAACCCTCTTTGCCACTTCTGCAGGACGTGATATTTCTGACTCGTGCTTTGTAAAACAGGTTTACTCAAAAATGAAATTGATGCCATATAAAATTAAACAAACTGAGAATTTATTAAAAATATCGACAAGTTGTTATTAATTTATATTTTCCACAAGAGCGACAAAACTATTAAAAAAAAAAACATGGTTAAAAAATATGTTGCTCCTTGTCCTGCTCAGATGAAAGCACACATTGCAGCGCACATGCTCAGTTGCTCCAATTTAGCAGCCCCAATCACCTGCAGCATGTTAAAGCACAATTAAAGGCACATACACTCAAATTACTCTATGGCTGTAACACTATGCACCATCACCCCCTCCCCAAAACACAGAGCGGAAAAATTTATGAATTAAAAATAATACTAATAATAATGCTGATTAATGCTAACAATAAGAACAACAATAATAATATCCCTATGTAATAACATTACCACCATCAATTTAAAAAAGATCAACAAAAACAATAATTTTGAATATTTTAGGATATTTTCTAGATAGATAGATAGATAGACAGATAGACAGATAGATAGATAGATAGATAGATAGATAGACAGATAGACAGATAGATAGATAGATAGATAGATAGATAGATAGATAGATAGATAGATAGATAGACAGACAGACAGACAGATAGATAGATAGATAGATAGAAAGATAGATAGATAGACAGACAGACAGACAGACAGACAGACAGACAGACACATAGATAGATAGATAGATAGATAGATAGATAGATAGATAGATAGATAGATAGATAGATAGATAGATAGATAGATAGATAGATAGATAGATAGATAGATAGTGAGGTATCTCATATGAAGTTATACAATACATACAGTTTTTACTGCTTGGAGTGGTCACAGAAAGTTTAGATAGGGTCACCTTTACTGTTCTGTAAATTACGGTGAAAATTAGCACGCTTACATCAAGGGTTTGAGCCCAGTATTGTTGTAAGTCACGATGAGAGTTAGCATGCATAGGTCAACAGAGTTGAAGTCCACTACTGGATGTACACCAGATGTTATGAGAAATGTGTGTGCGTCGTGGACCTCACTTAAACCTATATAAAGGACGTGTCTAACAGCCTTCGAAGAGAGAGACACAATCTGGCCGAGTCGTCTTCCCAAGCAGTCCGGAATGCTTGTTTGATCCTGGTGTTGTTTTTCTGTAATAAACCTATTACTCTAAAAGCAAGCCAGTGTCACGGAGTTCCTTCTGCATCTACACATCACAGGCTGTCAATATACGACAATAGATAGATAGATAGATAGATAGATAGATAGATAGATAGATAGATAGATAGATAGATAGATAGATAGATAGATAGATAGATAGATAGATAGATAGATAGATAGATTGAAAACAGAAAACATATGTTATTTATTTATCTAATTTATTAATAAAGGGACAATATTTGCAAAAAATGCTAAGTTTTGGACTGACTAGCACTATGCAAAATGGTCTAGTTGTGTTGTGTTCATGTAAGAAGCTTTGCACCCAAATCTGCATCTCAAAATGTTTAAATGCTGGTGTTATTGGGTAATTAGAAAAAGTCTATGTGAACATCATTCAACAAAGTTCTTAGTTTGAATTAGAAGAATAATCTCTTGTTGTTTGTCTTGATGAAAACCTCTTTCAAATCAGATATAAGCGTCGTGACATCCCTCTCTTCTTTCCCCCCTCCCGCCACAGTTGCCTGAATGTGTTTGTATACGTGCATACACGTGTTAGAAGGTCACCTTCATGCCCCTCTCTCCAAATGTATACTGGGATAGACTCCAGCCCTCCACGACCCAAGAGAGAGTGAGCATCTTATAGAAGACAGATGGATGGATCTTATTTGCTGTTGCGTGTTGTGTATTTGATGCATCCTCCATCACACCTACACAGAGCAAGGACAACAGGCCACCTGAAGAACAGAGCTACATTAACTCCAATCACACAGTTATTTCCTTTCTTACTGTTTTATGTAACACAGCAGATGCTCATGTTATAATGTCTATAATTCTAAATATCTATGAATATACAGAAAAAAGTCTTGAGTGAAAATCATAAAGTGAAACTGAGCTTCAGACTCTATATATATTATATATATATTTAACCTGAGCACATTAATATGACCTGTTCCTGTTCAGGCTGCTGCTGTGACTCAGGCCTGTGGATGAAGGTGAGTTTCATTTGCATTGCATGGCTGAGGACTGACTGATTCATTCAGCAACTAGTCCTTTATGAAGATACTGAAAAAAACTCAATCAATAGAATCATTTATAAAACATCCAAAATAAGTTTGTTGATATTATAACCATGAACAACAACTAATGTCTCCCAGACATCGTGCTATACTTCATGGATTCCCATTTTTAATTTTTTGATTGAGTTTATTTATGAGGACAATGAATGCATAGTCATCAACACTTCAGCTGTATGCCTCAGTGTAAATATGCTGGAATTAGCACAATAGCCACATTTTCATCTGTGGTCATACATAGAACAACTATTCAAGATTGCAGGACATGTCACAAGACAGTTTGCAGGACACTTCATGATGTAACACAAACAGTTTACAGACAAAATGGACGCTTTAGTTACATAACAAAGGAGGAAATGGATATTATTCATGAGTACACGAATGGTTTGTTTTTAACCATTCATGGTAACACTTAGAGCAGGGGTGTGAAACATACAGCCTGCAGGCTTTTTGCACTTAAACAAAGGGAACAATTTTGAGTTGTCCTTCTCTATAGGTTATTATGTTATGGTTTTACTGGTCCGACCCACTTCAGATCAAATTGGGCTGTATGTGTCCCCTGAACTGAAATTAGTTTGACACCCCTGACTTAGAGAATAAAGAAGGACTCTCATAACCAGCTTTGCGGTGCGTGTGTTCCTGCAGAGGGTTAAAATTCCCTCCTTGGTCTCAGCTCAGTGAATGTGTCCCAAAAACACTCCCGGCCTGCTTATTAAGTCTAAACAATAACAGACTTGTGTCTTGAGCCTGGTCACTAAATAACTGAACTGCTTTACTGACCAACTTCCCTCGGTTCAGCAGTAACTGTAAACATTTGACATGTCAACAGAGCCTGATATGTGGCCGGGGTACGCTTTGTTCGACTGCGCTCACACCAGATCAAACAGAGTGCAGAGGCTGTCTGAGGTCTGAGCGATGACCCCGTTAGAAAACACTCACTTCAGTCAAAGTGGAGGTTCATGTGGAACAGCAGGTGCTGCTGGAGCTGGTTCGGCTTCATCAAAAGCTGAAATGTGACTTTGCAGGAATTCATTTTCCTCTCTATCATCTGTGAATTGTTATTGTATAAAGAAATAAAAATGATGCTTTCCCTTTAAAGTGATGTTGTTTGTGTACTGGTTTGCATTTGTTGATGTACCAGGAAGCTGCGAGAGCCTGTCGTGCCATGCAGGCTAACTAAAGTCCAGGGAACATGACGACCATCTGGCAGTGATTATCTGGCCTCCTGTGCCTCCACTGTCTTCATTCTGCTCACTTTGCTTTAGGGTGCAATTACTCTAACTATAACACAAGTGACAGAGGACGGTCCAGTCGCTCCCCTTCTCTCTAAAGTCTCTGCACATCATTACAAAGAAAAGTGCTCATATTTTTACCCCAGCTTCTACTCGCTTTCACTCGTCTGTGCCAACGTACGTTCCTGTCCTCCAGAGAAAGATGAAATTCTCATTTTTAATCAATCAAAGGTAATCAAACTCCCTCAATGATCAAACAGGAAATCAGCTGCTGCACTCAAGTCCCAAAGCACATGTCCTCATGCAACAAGTGATAGCATTAGTCACAGTTTAATTTGGAAATGCATCAACAAGGGTGAAGTCAGTAAAAGTGTGACAATACAAACCAGGGTCATTTCCTCTGCTGTTTGTGAGATGGAGAGAGAGATAGAGAGGGTTCTGTCAGAGCGAGGTCTCCCGCCTCGTATGGGGTCTGATTAAATCCTTGATCACACTGATTAGTCTTTTAATCCATCAAAGAGCTGTCTGCCTGGATGGAGATTATAATCATCCAAGATGACTGAGCTCCTTTTTATCAGAAGAATTCAGGGGGACAGAGGAAGATAGAAGTGCTGCATCACTCTGAATCAAGAGTTCGGAGCACAACATAATTCACACAGACAACAAAACACAGCTGATCCTGATATTTAGAGGAATTAAAAGTTCAATGATCTGCAAAGAGTTTTTAAAATGGCCCATTGAGGTTACATCATTTTGTTGATAGTGAAAGGGTCAAGTTGTTTTCTATTAAGATATGATTTTCTTGGAATAATGATGGCCTCCTCAGTGATAACATCAACACAGTAAGCTGATTAAATTATCTACACTTCCATCACCATAGAGGAGGAATAGCAATTACTAATCAATTCAATGATGCCTATTTAACATTTGGTCAGTCTGCTGTTCCATAAACAACAAATTAATGAATTTCTAATGCAGTTGAAAAACAAAAGCTGGGTTAAAGAAGGTCAATTTCTGCAGAATGAATTGATTCCTGGAGAGGGAAATGTGCTGCTTTGAAGACGCAAAACTGGCTTATCTGTGCCACTCTGCTTTTACAGATTATAATTATCATGAACAGGCACACAGTGTTCAACCCGACCCTGCTGTAAACAAAAGTTAAGATGATAATGAAGGCATACTCCAAATCCATGAGCTTACACAGGAGGGTCAGGGGGAAATTTGTGGCAGTAACGTCAGGTATGTGGAAAACGATGAAGAATGTCTCCCTGAGTTGAGTACAGCGGCTCAAATCTCGTTCTCTGTGATTGTTTATAGTGAGCTGTCAGGTGCTGTTATTCTCACCGGATAGAGAACAATGGTTTGTTTTGGCTGGCACAGCGTGAGGCAGTCTACACTCTCAGCTCTGATGGGATCACTGCTCTATAACCCACTTAGGATCTCAAGACACACTTGGATTGACTAGGAGTTCAAGCTGAAGCTGAAGACTGAAAACCGGAATGTTTAAAGTTGTGGAAACTGTTTCAATAAATAGACAGCTGCAGAAAAAGTAGAAGCACCTTTCAACCAAGTAGGCTGCAGTTCAGTTAGGGAGGAGGAACCACTGAGAATATCCAGTAAACAAGGATTGTCACTGCCCCGAGGAGGATCTGTTGAGCTCATCATGAAGTCTGACTCATTCAAAGGTAGCATGGAGGGAGCCATAAACCAACATCGATGTCTTTCAATCCCCAATACAGCAGCTATTCATGTTATGAGTCAGTCTCAACATGAGTTCATGATCGGGATCAACAGCAGTGTATTCACCTGTAAGTTTTAAACATGAGTATGTAAATGTTAGATCACAGGTAGGATGTGTGTTAATCATCATGACGTCCTCAACAGTTCAATAGCTGCCTGTCTGCTTGACAAGTTCTTTGATGTGCATATCAGAACTATATCACGACACTCCACACTTATATATAATACTGATATACAAGGATTTTGTCATTTTCACTGATAAAATCATTGATGTATTATTTTCTCTCAGTCCTTATTTGAAGCCCTTCTTGCATTTTTCAACCTGAGATTTTACATCAAAGAGTAAACAGAATTATAGTTTACTTATAACTTGAATTTATCAATGAGACACATATTTCACTTGGGTCCATGAAATATAACATGCTATCACATGTGGGTCATATAGTATTCTATCCTAATGGATTATATCGTATCGTATCCTTTAGTATTGTACCTTACAATACTGTATTCTATCCAATCATATGATTTCATTTCATTTTGAATGCATTTTTACCATATTGTATTTCCTCCAATCGTATCTCATATGTGCTGTCATATGGTAGTGATGTATATTTTAGTATAACATCTGATTTTGTATAAACTTTCATGGACTTGTATCATATCATATCATATCCAATTGAATTGTAAGGTATCACATCATATCATATCGATCTGTATCAAACTGTGTCATTTCGTACCCTATTGTGTTGTATTGTATCATAGTGTATCAAATGTACAGGATTGTACTGAAATTAATTGAATGATTTTGTATTCTTATGGCACACTTTGTCTTATTGTTTGAATGCCATTTCATTTTTTTGTCATATTAATTTGTATCAAATGTTATCAAATTGTATAATTTCACACCGTATTGTATCATAATGTATCAAATTGTACAATATTGTATTGACTGAATAATTTCTATCCTATATTCCACACTGTGTCTTATTGTTTGAAACAATGATGTGTCTTATCGTATTGTATCATGTCTCATATCTTATCATATCATCATATTGATTGTATCAAATTGTATTCTCCATCCATCCATCCATTTTTTTCCGCTTATCCGGGGTCGGGTCGCGGGGGTAGCAGTCCAAGCAAATTGACCCAGACATCCCTCTCCCCGGCGACACTTTACAGCTCCTCCTGGGGAATCCCGAGGCGTTCCCAGACCAGGCGGGAGATATAATTCCTCCACCGCGTTCTGGGTCTACCCCGGGGCCTTCTCCCAGTTGGACGTGCCCGGAACACCTCTAAAGGGAGTCGTCCGGGAGGCATCCTTATCAGATGCCCGAACCACCTCAGCTGACTCCTTTCGACGCGGAGGAGCAGCGGCTCTACTCCGAGCTCCTGACCCTATCTCTAAGGCCGAGCCCAGACACCCTTCACAGGAAATTCATTTCAGCCGCTTGTATCCGCGATCTTATCCTTCCGGTCATGACCCACAGCTCATGACCATAGGTGAGGGTTGGAACGTAGACCGACTGGTAAATCGAAAGCTTTACCTTCCGGCTCAGCTCCCTCTTCACCACAATGGTCCGATACAACGTCCGCATCACTGCTGACGCCGCACCAATCCGCCTGTGGATCTCAAGCTCCATTTTACCCCCACTCACGAACAAGACCCCGAGATACTTAAACTCCCCCACTTGGAGCAAAGTCTCACTCCCCACCGAGAGAGAGCAATCCACCGTTTTCCGGCAGAGAACCATGGCCTCAGACTTGGAGGTGCTAACTCTCACTTTGTGCCAAGTATGCGGACACAACTCTCACTTTGGTCGTACAGGGATCGGATAGCTCGCAGTAGCGGCCCCCGAACCCCATACTCCCGCAGTACCCCCCACAAGAGCCCCCGTGGTACACGATCGTAGGCTTTCTCCAAGTCCACAAAACACATGTAGACTGGATGGGCAAACTCCCATGCCCCCTCCAGGAGCCTCGCAAGGGTAAAGAGCTGGTCCACTGTCCCGCGGCCAGGACGAAAACCACATTGTTCCTCCTGTATCCGAGGTTCGACCTCCGGTCGGAGCCTCCTTTCCAGCACCCTAGAGTACACTTTTCCCGGGAGGCTGAGAAGTGTGATACCCCTATAATTGGAGCACACTCTCCGGTCCCCCTTTTTGAAAATGGGAACCACCACACCGGTCTGCCACTCCACAGGCACCGTCCCAGACCTCCACGCGACACTGAAGAGGCGTGTCAGCCAAGACAGCCCAACAATGTCCAGAGCCTTCAGCATCTCAGGGCGAATCTCATCCACCCCCGGCGCCTTGCCACTGGGGATCTTAAATTTTTTTTATTTTTCCATACCCTATTGTGTTGTATTGTATCACATTGTATCATATAGTACTGAACTAAATTGTATCCTTTATGTCACACTGTGTCTTATTGTTTGAAATTATACCGTTTCATGTTGTGTCATGTTGTATCGTGTCATATTAATATTTATCAGATTTGATCAGACTGTATCACTTCGTACCCTATTGTAACTTATTGTATCATAATGTGTCAAATTGTAGAATATTGCACTGATTGGATCATTTGTAACCTTTATGCCACACTGTGTCTTATCATATTGTATCGTGTTTCATATTGTATCATATCATCATATTAAAGGGCAATTTAAAAATGTCTGATGAAAGCCAAATCTCCCTCAAATTTGATCAGTTTTACAAAATTTTATCAGTCTGCCTGCACTGTTCTCAAGCAAGTCATGAAAAGGTTTAGAAATACAAGCCAAATTACAATAATGTCCAGACACTGTGAAATGTATATTTTAAAAAAATCTGATGGTTTAAAAATCACTTAAACCCTATACTTAATGTGTTGTATTGTTCCTTATATGCCACACTGTGTGCTATTGCTTGAAATAAAGCCATTTAATATCCTATTGTATCATACATCATATAGTATTGTATCATTTCACCTCATATCGCATCTTATTGTACCTATTTTTATCAAATTGTACATTTACGCACCCCATTGGGTCATCTAGTATTGTATCATATAGTGTATCATATTGTATCGTATAGTACAGAACTGAATTGTATCTTTTTGTATCCAACATGCCACTGTTTCTTATTACATGAAAATCCCTTGCTTATAAGATAAGATAAGATAAGATAAGATAAGATAAGATAAGATATACTTTATTTGTCCACCGTTGGGGGAAATTCTTTTGTTACAACAGCTTACAACACAGGACAGGGGAATACAACAACATCATTATCACATTATATCATATTGTATCTTAATGTATTGTAAATCATATCATAATATTTTGTATTAAACTGTATCCTACCATACTCTATTGTTTTAGATAGTATTTTTTCACACTGTACTGAGCTGAATTTTATTCTATATGCTACTATGTCTTATTATATGAAATCACTTTTATATGACATAAAAAATAATCCTATGATCAATGATGCATATACCAGGCTAAAGCAATCACATTACATTCTTTATTTCACTGAGCTGCTCCTGAACTCGCTCAAAACCATCTGTGAGATAATTACAGTGTTTGAGTCTGCTGCCTTCGGCTTAGCTCTGGATCTAAAGTTAACATTGACTCAGAGCAGAATCTCTGTTTAAGGGTCAGTGGCACACACATTTCAGTATACAATTGAGCCAAATAAAGGTCCCTTGAGTCTTTTTAATCTGGGGACTTGAGAAGAAGATGCACATGATACTTCTGTCAACCCTTGAGGGGACACCAAGAACATGTAACACTTTTCTTTTTTTTTCCAGAAACAAGGATTTTAAATGTCTTGTGTTTGCTTTATGTCAACAGTTTGGAGGCCTATTTGTTTAGGTAAATCTAAACTGGAATGTAACCTGTTGATTCAGGAGTAGATTTTGTTAAAACTAGGTCATTTGATAACTCCATACTTCAGTCTGTGTTGCAGGGAAGCATTTATGTGTCTGGATTAAGTTGCTTGAGGTGACTCAAACTGGAACAGTATCCTCTTTAACCAACAATAACCCTGGTCAAAACAGCAGCACACGGTGTACAATGTGTTCTTAGTGGGGTTAAACTCAGCAGCAGTTCTCCCTGTGTCATTTCCTTTTTCAAACCCATAAAAACTCTGCCTGCACTCCTCTGCTTGTGGTATTTCAAACAACTAAAAAACACAGCCATCAACGCATGATGCATCTACAGGCGAGCAGGATGAGAGGAAGAGGAGAAGGAGGAAAGAAGGTTTGTCCGATAGTAACCCCAGCTCACAGAATGAAGGAGGAGGGGAGGTTTGTCCGATAGTAACCCCGGCAGAGTGTATGATGAAGGAAAGCAGTGATGGAGGGGGATGGTGTTCTGGTTGCCTAAATTTAACTCTGCACTGTTAATTGTGTCACGTCTGTTTGATAGACACAGAAAACCACAAGACATCTCTTTTAAACGCAGCACGACAAACAGCGTTTCAGATGAAACCATACTCGTAAAGAAACTCTCTCTAAACGCAGGATTTCTTTCTTTGTTTTTATTATTTTCATTGATGTGGAGCAAACACACTGAAAGGCGCAGAGAAACGAGGTGAAACATTTCTCGAAAGTCCCATGATAAGGTTTCCGTTTCACGAAAAGGATTCTGTGTTAGATAAACACTGTTTTGTGTCTCTCCTCCTGTATGCAACGTCGGCGCTGATGCGGCGTTCAGGGACAGTGGGAACACTTTTGCTGGCATGTAAACAACCATACCAAGAAATAAATATATAAAACATGTATGGAGAAAACTCGCATCCAGGTCTTTATCAACATTGCACATTTTGTTACACTGAACCCAAATTAATCTGCCTTTAAAATAAGTATGTGTTTGATAGCCTACATGTTGTACTAATAGGCCTATAATCACATATTAGTATTTTACTTCGTTTTAATATGGGAGACTATTTTATCTTCTCAAAACAAGGAAGCAAAATATATAAAAACACCAATGACAAGCCTTCTGCATAATTATTATTATGTTTTTTTTATTATATGCATTATTATTATTTACAATACTGGGGCACACTGTAGACAGAAAATAGCCTAGACATACATAGTTTGTATCGTTTTCATTTGAGGAACTATAGGAAACAGGCTCACTCATCTTGCATAATTCACTTAAGTAAAACAGGACTTCTCAAGGCATACTGAGTTATGTTTAAAGGTCGCACATAGCATTTTCTACCAATACAACACAGTCCAGTTAATTCAACAACCTCATCTGTGTGACTCTGGTAGTAAATGTTACAATATAAAAAGCTTATTTTAATAATAAATAACTCGTTTATGTATTTTGACCGGAAACAACCCACCTCACTCACTAGTTTCCCTATAATACATTTGATGTACGACCTTTTCGAGAACCCCTGAACGCATCATGATTCGACCGCTGGTTACCTCTTACCGCAGCCGTCAGAGAACTGGGTGAAAGGGGAATGATGTCACTGGCTGGGTGAAGATTGCTGAGGAGAAAAAGAAAGGGCTCATTAGCTACTGGAAATGGCAACTGCGCAGAAAAATGGCAACAAAAAAGATCAGCGTTTAATTTAATTGAAGAATATCATCTTTCTTATCTGCTGAAGGCGGAATAATTACAGAAATTATACCCTGAAATTCACCATAGAGAGCTCAGGGTTGCATTGTCAAATACTCTTAGAGTGACTGTATTTTGGGATAACCTTTGGACCCACAACACAATAAAGAGTTTCACTGTGTCTTTGCACCACTGACAACATTACATTATGAAATTATGTAAAAAAATCTAGATGATGTGAAGATGTCCTCAAATGTTTAATGATGCATGTTAATTAGCTTACATCACAGTCTGCCTCAGCTTTGATTAGCTTTGAATGACACAGATGTCTGTGGTATTTGGAGCACCGACTCTCTTTATGAGTCCATGAAAATATATGGACTTGCATTATCACCAGAAGAAGACATCAGTTGCTTTGAAGTCACAACGAACCCAATAACCTGGCCAATTTAGCTCCATTGACTATACTGCAGCATTCTTCACGTGTGATGTAACATGTGTGTACCCTTGTTCTGAGATGTTGTGTGTAAGCAATGATGTGAACCACAGTCTGACTCCCCCATTAGTAGCAGAAGTAATTGAAGTGATATATGATTTGCCCTATATACATATTACCCAACACACAATATGTACATTCCCTGCACACAGTGTGATGCTGCAGACACACTTCTGTGTGTGTGTGTCCAGTCGGACTGAATAATGATTTCCCATGTAGCTGTAATGAAGCCGCACAAGAAGTGTCCTATATCTGCACACCCGCTGAATGAGGCCATTGTTGCAGCACTCAGTCTCAGAAAGTGTTTTCTGCGTACTGCTTGAAAAGATTTCACTGTCAGGATCCACGACCCCGACTAATTTCTGACCTCTCATGTGTACACCATGTACGGTTTGTTTTTCATCTCTAAATGGGAGTGTTGTAAATGAAGGGTCTGACTGTGAGACGCTAAACAAACAGTATCCAACAAATCAACAGAGTTCACACACTACAGTTTAAATCGGGTAAGCTTTTAATATTCACTTTGTGCACAAAGGAGTCTTACTTGAGCCCAGTCTGCCTGACTCAACATGCATTTTCTTTGTTCAATTTAATACTCTAGATCAGGGGTGTCAAACATGTGGCCCGTAGGCCAACATTGGCCCGCCAGAGGTTCCAAACCGGCCCGCGGAATGACTTTGTAGAGAGAAAAAATTACAGTGAATACATTAACTGCAATTTTTCAATAAAAGTAACTACTGTTTCAAATTTGTCCTCTGGTGGTTGCATAAAGACTTTTTAGAGCACTATAAGATGATCCACTAACTACTAACACTAGCACTACACCCCTGCATACAACACTGTTCCTGCTGGAGCTGAGGGGTCAATAATAATCAACTTTACCTTCTTCATCATTATAATCTATCTGTTCTTTTGCAGTAAACATTACACACTGTGTGTCAGGTGATTAGTAAACCTGTGTGTTTGGTGTGTTCGCAGCAGGTTTCAGTGCTTAATGAATATCATATTTGGCTCTACTATGAGACTCATCATGGAGAAAAATACAACAGCTGTTTTTGTAGAAAGATAGTTCATTAAATATGAACACTTTCAGAATGTACATGTACTTTTTTGTGCTAAAACAAAGGGAAACATTTAGAGTTCTTGTTATTTATAGGTTATTATGTTATGATTTTACTGGTCAGGCCCACTTCAGATCAACTTGGGCTGTATGTGGCCCCTGAACTGAACTGAGTTTGACGCCCCTGCTCTAGATAAAGTATATTTCTGTGTCATGATGCATCAAAAATAAAATGGCAGACACAACCAGATCTGCCATACATCAGACGCAAACATCTATACTGCAAAGCGGCAGCACGAGAGAAAGATCAATACCAAAACATCAATATTACAAACACTATCCCCCTCACTTTAAAGATTGTTTCTTGCATCAGTGGGATACATATCATACAGGATCACCTTCCCTCATCTAAGTTACTCTTTGTATTTTATTACAGAGCTATTTTTAAGTTAACAAGTTGTGTTGTATTTCCTCACTACTGTTGTGTGTTCTGTGCTCAAATAACATGCCTGCTGTACACTTACCCGACCTTACTGTTTAAAACAGCATCACTATGTTATCCATATGAATATTGACAATTCTGGATCAGCATTATTTGTATTGATATGTTTGCAGCTTCATCCATCTTTAGCAGACAACACCAGTGAGGGCCTTAAAGGATGTTTGTGTTGTTGATTCCACCTTCACTCCCCTCCTAACATGACCTCTTTCAATCTGACAAGGAGTTTCAAAATGTGTCTATAAAATGTATGTTTCCTGGATGTTTGTGCACAAAAGAACTTTATTACATAAAACACAAACTTCCCAGATTAGTTTTTATGACATTTAAGCCTTTTCTTTTTCAATGAACTTTATTAAACAGCTTGTAAATAAACAAACATTACAAAAAAAGCTAACTAAAAGTAAAACATTTCTTTACATACATATCTAAATGTACTGAAGAGGATTATGGAGCTTCTGAATAAGAAATAAAAAAATAAAGTCCAATTTAAAAGAAAAAATGATTCTGAGAAAAAAGCCAGAATTCTGAGATTAAAGTCAGAATTCTAAGAAAAAAGACAGAATTCTGATCTATTTCTCATAATAACAATAATAATAATAATAATAATAATAATAATAATAATAATAATAATAATAAAAATATATTGGACCTTATTTATTATATTTTTTCAGTGGCCCTTATCCTCTTCTCTATAATTGGGATAGGTGTTGTGAGTTGGGACCATAAGTAACAGTTTTAATATACTGTTTTAAATCCACATAAAATCCAGGTAAGTCGTATGGGAGGCAATGTGACGTCATCATCACAGGTGTCAATCACACACTGACATTTAAGCCTTTTCTTTTTCAATGAACTTTATTAAGCAGCTTGTAAATAAGCAAACATTACAAAAAAAGCCTACTAAAATTTAAAACATTTCCTTACATACATATTTAAATGTACCGAAGAGGATTATGGAGCTCCTGAATAAGAAATAAAAAAGTCCAATTTTAAAAAAAAAGTCAGAATTCTAAGAAAAAAGCCAGAATTCTGATCTATTTCTCAGAATAATAATAATGATAATAATAATAATAATAATAATAATAATAATAATAATAATAATAATAATAATAATAATAATAATAATAATAATAATATATTGGACCTTATTTATTATATTTTTTCAGTGGCCCTTATCCATCTTTCATGTTCTACACCTCCATCATCCAGTCTGTTCTGTGTACCTCCATCACTGTCTGGTTTGGCTCTGCAACCAAACTAGACAAACACAGACTGCAACGGACTATAAGGACTGCAGAAAAAATCATCGGTGTCGACCTGCCCCCCATCCAGGACTTGTACCGGTCCCAGGCCAGGAAACGGGCAGGTAGCATCACCGCTGACCCCTCACACCCTGGACACAAATTCTTCAAACTCCTCCCCTCCGGCAGGCGCTACAGATCACTGTGCGCCAAAACAACCCGCCATAAGAACAGTTTCTTCCCCCAGGCTGTCACTCTGATGAACACTAAACCATAACAGTGTCAGACCTGTCAGATAAATACTCTCTGTAAATATACATGTAGATATACAATGCAATAATTCTCCAAGCAGAATTCCATATTTCTATTTATTTTATTATTTAACTTCTATTTTTATAATGTAAAAACTACCTCTGCTACTCACCACTGCACTTTATCATATTATTTTAGCCTGTACATATTAGTCATGCCTATTTGTTGTTTCTTTGTATTTATAGCTGATGTTATTGTTATTATATTTTTATTTTAGTTTTTATTGTAGTTCTTATTCTTATTCTTATTCCTATGCCTTGTACAAAGAGAGCACAGTTTACTAAAGTCAAATTCCTTGTGTGTTCAAGCATACTTGGCGAATAAAGCTGATTCTGATTCTTCTCTATAAATGGGATAGGTGTTGTGAGTTGGCACCAAAAGTAACAGTCTTAATATACTGTTTTAAATCCACATAAAATCCAGGTAAGTCGTATGGGAGGCGATGTGACGTCATCATCACAGGTGTCAATCACTATCACTCGCACGCTACCTTAGAATTTGAAATAGAGAGGCAGGCGTAATGGCGTCTGTTTGGCACATGAAGGTAGCATGACATTTATTTTGTAAGCTTGTGAGTCGTGTTGCGTTTGTGTTGGCAAAAACTCTGTCATAATTAAATAAATCTGACGCACGAGCACTTACAACTTTCCATGTTGTGGATATTGGACATTTCATGGACTCTAGGCTGCAGGAGTCCCTGGGTCATTTCGGTTGGACATGGGCCATGCAGACACAGCTGATGGAAGAAATCACCAACAGTGAGTCATATCTGTTTTACTTTGGATGCTTGTCAGTGCTAATGTTTGCTGATGTTGTTTGTTGGAGCTGTTTGTGTTGTGGACCGCTGTGTCTAACAAAAGGCCTTGCCTAGGCCTCTTGCACTCTGCTGGTTTGTATGTGGTGTGTTGTTTATGTTGCGTGATATTGTTGGCATTGGTTGTGCATTAATATTACATATGAATGCACCACCATTAGTTGTGTGACTTCTATGTTATAAAGTCTGCTGTGTTTGCTCTCCTTACCCTTAATGGAGTTGAAGCAGTTCATGTGTACAATGGCGTTTGAGTATTTCTGAGTCCTCTTCACTGATTCTGTTGTTTTTTTATTGTGAGTTTGAAAATGTCAAGGTGTGGTGACCTTGTTAAACTATTACACACACTATCTGGTCTTTGAGGATCCATTGTAGGGCTCTGATCTAAGTAGATTGCTGTTGTGCACCAACCTACAGGTATGATTCTTCTCACACACATCCCTTAAGCTGCTCACTTTGATTCCATCACTGTCTTTTCTTGCATTGTGTGGATTTCACCTCATAAGACCCAGTTATTATTCATGATAGAAACCAGTTTTTGCATCCCTTCAGGCTTATTCTCACTGCAAACGCTGCACAGTTGTGCCCTTTTGTTGCATGCATAATGATGCTCTCTCTTATGCCACTGATGCACCATTCTTAGGACTGAAGGTATGATGCTCCTTTACACATCGTCAGCCTCTTAACCGCATTCACTGCAGGTGATATTTAAACACATGCAGCCTCCCCAGTCTGGGCCAAAGTAAATACAACTATATATTATAGAAGAAATCACAACAAACTGCGATAAATGAGACCGATGACGGTGGTGTCGTCTGGTGCAGACGACACCACCGTCATCGGTCTCATCCAGGACGGAGACGAGTCTGCTTACAGACAGGAGGTGGAACAGCTGGCCCTCTGGTGTAGTCAGAACCATCTGGAGCTGAACCCGCTCAAGACGGTAGAGATGACAGTGGACTTCAGGAGAAGCCCCCCCCCACTCCCCCCCCTCACCATCCTGAACAGCACTGTGTCTACTGTGGACTCTTTCAGGTTCCTGGGATCCACTATTTCCCGGGACCTGAGGTGGACCTCCCACATAGACACAATCAGAAAAAAGGCCCAGCAGAGGATGTACTTCCTGCGTCAGCTCAGGAAGTTCAACCTGCCTCAGGAGCTGCTGATCATGTTCTACACCTCCATCATCCAGTCTGTTCTGTGTACCTCCATCACTGTCTGGTTTGGCTCTGCAACCAAACTAGACAAACACAGACTGCAGCGGACTATAAGGACTGCAGAGAAAATCATCGGTGTCGACCTGCCCCCCATCCAGGACTTGTACCGGTCCCGGGCCAGGAAACGGGCAGGGAGCATTACCGCTGACCCCTCACACCCTGGACACAAATTCTTCAAACTCCTCCCCTCCGGCAGGCGCTACAGATCACTGTGCGCCAAAACAACCCGCCATAAGAACAGTTTCTTCCCCCAGGCTGTCACTCTGATGAACACTAAACCATAACAGTGTCATACCTGTCAGATAAATACTCTCTGTAAATATACATGTGGATATACAATGCAACAATTCTCAAGCAGAATTCCATATTTCTATTTTTTGTATTATTTAACTTCTATTTTATAATGTAAAACTACCTCTGCAACTCACCACTGCACTTTATCATATTATTTTAGCCTGTACATATTAGTCAAGCTATTTGTTGTTTCTTTGTATTTATAGCTAAGGTTATTGTTATTATATTTTTATTTTTTTTTATTTTTATTGTAGTTCTTATTCTTATTCCTATTCTTATGCCTTGTACAAAGAGAGCACAGTTTACCAAAGTCAAATTCCTTGTGTGTTCAAGCATACTTGGCGAATAAAGCTGATTCTGATTCTGATTCTAAACAACATCCTCCTGGTACTGTCACATCTAAACAATCTGTAACAATTGCATGCACAACTTCTAAAACAATGCATGACGGCAAGAAGAAATCAAAGAAACGTCTCTGTGCGATTTTAAAAACGACTCTTAATCCAACAGAAAATTAAAATGTAGAGGCCTTTTTCGCCTGCCAAGCTTAAAGTGACAAACACTGTAATAAACACTCCTGTTGCTCGGTCTATTTGCTGACCTCTGCTGTGAGGATATCTGGAACATTCCTTTGCACATCCCTCAAGCGCTCCTCATTTTATTGGTCACTTTGTTGATAATATCTACAGCAGATCCTGTTACCCAGGCCTCTGTTTGTCAAACAATCTGGTTCGGCATGTCTGCAGGGATTGCACTCAACATTTTCCATGGACACAGTTTACAGATCATCAAATTTAATAAATACACAAGTTCTGCTCCTAAACAAACTCTGTGTACTCTGATAATCAGCTCAAGAACCTGTTATTGTCGTTATGAATATGTAACTGTTCCTTGTGTAACCTGAATCCTGAAACAGCTTCAGACCCGCTGACTTCATATCTGAGCAGCAGTTCAGTGACCTCTTAGTGCACTTCAAAGTCATACTGACCTGTCGGTGGCACAAATTAGCCTCCGATTTCTGTGGACACAGTGCAGCGTATCGACTCTCTCTTTCCTTACGCAAACACTCGCATGTCGCTCTCGCCTTCGATTTGGCAGCGGGTATGACTCACAAGTGCATGTGCACAAGCAAATGCATACGTGTGCAATTCATGCAGATTCACACTGTTTCTGAGGTGCTGACTGAAGCAAACATCCCCTTTCCCTTTAAAAGATGTGGGTCATAGTGCAGAGTCACATGGCGTGGGTTAATGTGAAATTACAGGCCCGAGTGATCATAGTAATCAGTCTGGAGAGAAGTTGATGGTTTTCATAAAGAGAAAGCTGTTTGTTTTCCATCATCATGGTGATATTTTTGCACATTCTGATCCTTTAGATTTGCTCCAAGCTAAAAACATTTTGAAGTAGAGCAACACTGGATCAGTGGGGTCATGAATAGACTGTTTTAGCAGCAGACCTTGAGACATGTTATGAAATATGAAGTGATTTATTGTCTTTAATGTACACTCCATCCAGTTTTCCCTCAGTGAGGCTTAAAGGGGACATATCACGCTTTTTTCATCAATATATATTGGTCTAAGAGGTCCCCAAAACATGTCTTTAAAGTTTATGCTCAAAAAAACACTTTGAAATCAGATTTTGGCCTGCCTGAAGATCCCTCTTCTTCAGTCCTCCTCAGAACACTCTGTTTTCCCTCTGACCACGCCCCCTCAGGAAGTGGATGTGGCCTCGGCTCTCCAGCACGTTGATCTAATGTTTACATGTTGGCTGAATATACACGGCTGCTCAGAGATCACGTTACTTCAACCCTCTGAATCTGATCCAGAATCTGATCCTGATGGAGAGGCACCTGTAGCAGGACCTTTCTGAAGGATTGGTCACAGATTTAGTGTTTCTTGTTGTTTTATTTATCAGTATGTAGACGTGTGTCTTGGTACACAGCTATGAACATGTAGCTATGTGGCTATGCTAACTAGGGCTAGCACTTATCCATGATAAATAAAAATCATCCACTAGATCTTCAAATCTGCAGACGTGGGGAGTAAAACTGACCTCTGCCAGAAAGGCAGCAGGACCTTTTCTGAAGGATTGGTCACAGATTTAGTGTTTCTTGTTGTTTTATTTGTCAGTATGTCGACGTGTGTCTTGCTACACAGCTACAGCTACAGCTATGAACATGTAGCTATGTGGCTATGCTAATTAGCGCTAGCACTTATCCATGATAAATAAAAATCATCCACTAGATCTTCAAATCTGCAGACGTGGGGAGTAAAACCGACCTCTGTGTTTATTAAGACAGACTACAACTAGCATGCCTCCCTCCTAAGCTCCTTGTTAGCACACATGTGTGCAGGTAATGAAAAACGGAGGAGGGATTCAGTATTATTTTATACAGTCTATGGGCTGAACAAGCTCCGAGCTCTGACTCCGTGACAGACCGGATATTGTTGTTACGTAACAAAAACACTGAAGTCTGAAACGGCTGGTTTCACACACATTTACAGAAAGGTGGAGAAATCAGAACAGGGGCAGAATGGATTTTTTTCATTCTCTGGGGGTTTGTAGACATGCCAGGGAAACATATTTCAGGTAAAGAACCATTAAAAAGTCAATTTTGCATGATATGTCACCTTTAACTAAGGTCAGCGTGTTCAGAAGCAGTGCCCTGAAACTCTCAAGATTTAATAACATGCAAGCTTTGTAATGGCTCATTTATGCAATACAAATATGAATACATAACTTTAACTGAATTTGTGTGTGACTAAAATCCAGTTGGGGATCTTGAGTCTGCCCTTTCAACCGTGTCTCTGCACGTTCTCTAGAAACATACCAATATGAACCAAATGTTGCAATACCACTGAAAAATGTGGGGGCAGTGTTGAGCATTACAGCCGACAGTTTAACCACCAAACTCCAAACTGGCAAAAACAAAACAGAAGATAACTTTCGTAAAAAGTGAACCGTTTTTTATTTAACCTTTATTTAACCAGGTAAAAGACCCATTGAGATCGAAACCTCTTTCACAAGGGTGACCTGGCCAAGAGAGGCAGCAACATACGTCATAGTAAACAAAACAGACAGATAACGACGACAACAAACATTAAAATATAAAATACAAGCAATTTGATCAAATAAAGTGCAGAAGTTATTTTACAGTTACAATTTAAGAACACAGGCACTGCTCGAAGGGTTTCCGTTGTCGTTTTCTTCAGATAGAGCGGAAAGCTTCCAATGAAACAAATGCTGACAGTTTCAGTTCAGATTGGAGGGCATTCCCAGCAGAGGGGGCAGAGAAACTGAATGCTTTTTTTCCCGTTTCAGTTCGAACACGAGGAGTAGAAAGATGCAAAATGTCATTTGATCGTAGGGCATAATGGCTTCCAGTTCTCTGAAGAAAAGTGCATAAATAAGTAGGAGCCAAGCCAAGAAGAGCCTTATAAACCAGAGTCATCCAGTGTGTATTTCTCCTGACATTTAAGGAAGGCATGCCAGCTTTAGCGTACAATTCGCAGTGGTGGGTGAGGCGGCTACAACCAGTGATAAACCTCAGAGCACAGTGGTAGACCGGAACCAAGGTCTGTAGGCAGCTGGATGAAGCACACATATACACAACATCGCCATAATCAAGTACAGGCAAGAAAGTAGCTGACATCAGGAGCTTCCGAGCTCTAAGGGAGAAACATGACTTGTTTCTGTAATAGAAACCGAGCTTCACCCTTCATTTAGAGATCAGGTTTTTGACATGCACTTTGAATGAAAGGTCTCCATCAATAATTAGTCCCAGGTACTTGTAACTGGTGACCAGCTCTAAAGTTTTACCCTGGACAGTTCTAATTGAGGGGATACCCTCCGAAGGAACAGATGCATTTGAAAAAAGCATTAGTTTGTATTTTTCTGCATTTAAAACCATTTTCAATGTTTCCAGTCGATTTTGCACTGCATCAAAGGCGGATTGCAAGAATTTAAAAGCCTGTGCAATCGAGTGTGAACAGCAGTACATTACAGAGTCATCTGCATAAAGATGGTATGAGGCATTTGGCAAGTTTGCACACAGATCATTGATGTAGATTGAGAACAGAATGGGTCCTAAGACTGAACCTTGAGGTACACCTTTTGTGACCTCAAGAGAGGCAGAACTAACTCCAGCCATCTGAACACATTGTGTCCTATTTGCCAGATAATCGGCAAACCAAGAGGCAGCCTGTTTGGAGATGCCATTTTTCAAGAGAATATCTAACAGGAGACTGTGATCTACATATATCAAGGATTAAAGGACTTATGTCTCAGCAGGATGCAGAAAAACTCGTCCATGCATTTTTCTTTAGCAGACTAGACTACTGTAACGGGGTCTTTACAGGACTCCCTAAAAAGTCCATTAGACGACTGCAGCTCATACAGAATGCTGCTGCTCGAGTCCTAACAAGGACCAAAAAAGTAGACCACATTACTCCAGTTCTTAGATCTCTACACTGGCTTCCTGTCTGTCAGAGAATAGACTTTAAAATCCTGCTGATGGTTTATAAAGCACTGAATGGTTTAGGCCCAAAATACATTGCTGATCTGCTACTACTTTATGAACCACCTGGACCTCTGAGGTCATCAGGTACTGGTCTGCTTTCAGTTCCTAGAGTCAGAACGAAACATGGTGAAGCTGCGTTTAGTCATTATGCACCACATATCTGGAACACACTCCCTGAAAGCTGCAGGTCTGCTCCAACTCTCACCTCTTTTAAATCAAAGATTAAGACTTTTTTATGTACCTCTGCCTTCCTATCTTAGATTATTTTAACCCACTTTAAATTAAAATTTTAATGTAATTTTTAATATATTTCTAATTTTCCTTTTCTTTTCTGTTTTATCATATTTGTCATTTTAATTATGTTCTTTGATGCCTGTCTGAATGTCTCCAATGCTTTTAATGTGTTAATGTAAAGCACATTGAGTTGCCCTCGTGTATGAAATGCGCTATACAAATAAAGCTGCCTTGCCTTGCCTTGCCTTACAGTGTCAAATGCCTTGGATAGGTCAATGAACAGAGCAACACAAAACCTTTTAGAGTCCAATGCCTCAAATACATCATTTAGAACTTTCATGGCAACAGTTTTGAACTGTTTGAGTGAGGCTCATCGTCAATTTCTCTGCAAAGAGTCTGCAGACACTGCAAACAGCCTTGTCAGCATGGCTGTGGTCAAGCAGTTTAAAGCCTCTCTAAATGATAACATGTTTCCCCCTTGCCATAATCTGGATTACAACAGTAGTCAAATAGGGCTATCCATTGTGTACTAACCCTACCTCTGAACAACACAACTGATGGTCTCAAACACATTAAGAAGGCAAGTCATTCTACAAATGAACTCTTGACAAGGCTCATGTTCATTAGAAACCATTCCAGGAGACCACTTCATGAAGCTGTAGAAAAGGCCCCAAAGTAATGTTAAATCCTGTTAGGTTTCAGTTCTGTTTAAGTTATGCTTTCACTTTCAATGTGGGCGGGGCTTCCCCAGCTAGTGTTTGACTGTGAGTGAGTGAGGCCATGCGGTGATGAGAACTGGTGCAGTGACAGACAAGTGACAAGAAGCTGCATGTGCGTGAATGAAAGAAAAACCACACACACACACACACACACACACCCGAACACGAAGTAAAACCCAAATCAACCAACTTCCAACTCTCTGTGTTTTTCGTGTTCTCGAGCATTTGGCCTTAAGTGGTTTTCTGGCCGACACCCCTGTGTGAACCTGGTAATACCACACAAACTAGTGTCCAGACGGAGTTCTCAACATTATCTCCACTACAGAAGCAGACTGAGAGAATACCAAGAATGTGCAAAGCTGTCATGAAGGAAAAAGGGGGCTACTTTACAGAATCTAACATATAAAACAGATTCTGCTTTGTTTAACACGTCTTTGTTCATTCAATAATTCCATATATGTTCTTTCATAGCTTTGATGTCTTCAGTATTAATCTACAGTGTTTACAATCATTTCAATAAATACAAACCCTTGAATGAGAAGGTGAGAAGGTGTCTAAAACATGTTACTGGCTAAGATAATCATATGTATCAGATTGTAATGTGCATGGAATAACTTAATTAAACACTTGTTGTTATAAACTTGCTGTATCATATCAAATGCATGAACAACAACAACAATGTGATATCGGAATTACATATTGGTCCTCTGCTGACCTGCTCTCTAACAATCAGGGTTGAACTTAGCTGCTGCAAAGCCGATATTAGTCGACCACCACTATCTACAACTCTGCCTCTGATTTAGCCTCTTTCTTTACAGATACTTCATTTCGGTTGGACATGGGCCATGCAGACACAGCTGATGGAAGAAATCACCAACAGTAAGTCATCTCTGTTTTACTTTGGATGCTTGTCAGTGCTGATGTTTGCTGATGTTGTTTGCTGGAGCTGTTTGTGTTGTGGACCGCCGTGTCTAACGAAAGGCCTCGCATAGGCCTCTTGCACTCTGCTGGTTTGTATGTGGCGTGTTGTTTATGTTGTGTGATATTGTTGGCATTGGTTGTGCATGGAAATTCAGCATCATTAATATTACATGTGAATGCACCACCATTAGTTGTGTGACTTCTATGTTATAAAGTCTGCTGTGTTTGCTCTCCTTACCCTAAATGGAGTTGAAGCAGTTCATGTGTACAATGGCGTTTGAGTATTTCTGGGTCCTCTGCACTGATTCTGTTGTTTTTTTTATTGTGAGTTTGAAAATGTCAAGGTGTGGTGACCTTGTTAAACTATTACACACGCTATCTGGTCTTTGAGGATCCATTGTAGGGCTCTGATCTAAGTAGATTGCTGTTGTGCACATCATTGAATGAACAAAGACGTGTGAAAGGTGACATATCATGCAAAATTGACTTTTTAATGGTTCTCTACCTGAAATATGTTTCCCTGGCATGTCTACAAACCCCCCGAGAATGAAAAAAATCCATTCTGCCCCTGTTCTGATTTCTCCACCTTTCTGTAAATGTGTGTGAAACGAGCCGTTTCAGACTTCAGTGTTTTTGTTACGTAACAACAATATCCGGTCTGTCACGGAGTCAGAGCTCGGAGCTTGTTCAGCCCATAGACTGTATAAAATAATACTGAATCCCTCCTCCGTTTTTCATTACCTGCACAAATGTGTGCTAACAAGGAGCTTAGGAGGGAGGCATGCTAGTTGTAGGCTGTCTTAATAAACACAAAGGTCAGTTTTACTCCCCACGTCTGCAGATTTGAAGATCTAGTGGATGATTTTTATTTATCATGAATAAGTGCTAGCGCTAGTTAGCATAGCTACATAGCTACATGTCGTAGCTGTAGCTGTAGCTGTGTACCAAGACACACGTCAACATACTGACAAATAAAACAACAAGAAACACTAAATCTGTGACCAATCCTTCAGAAAGGTCCTGCTGCCTTTCTGGCAGAGGTCAGTTTTACTCCCCACGTCGGCAGATTTGAAGATCTAGTGGATGATTTTTATTTGTCATAGATAAGTGCTAGCGCTAATTAGCATAGCCACATAGCTACATGTTCGTAGCTGTAGCTGTAGCTGTAGCTGCAGCTGTGTACCAAGACACACGTCGACATACTGACAAATAAAACAATAGGAAACACAGAATCTGTGACCAATCCTTCATAAAAGGTCCTGCTGCCTTTCTGGCAGAGGTCGGTTTTACTCCCCACGTCTGCAGATTTGAAGATCTAGTGGATGATTTTTCTTTATCATGGATAAGTGCTAGCGCTAGTTAGCATAGCCACATAGCTACATGTTCGTAGCTGTGTACCAAGACACACGTCTACATACTGATAAATAAAACAACAAGAAACACTAAATCTGTGACCAATGGTTCAGAAAGGTCCTGCTACAGGCGCCTCTCCGTCAGGATCAGATTCTGGATCAGATTCAGAGGGTTGAAGTAACGTGATCTCTGAGCAGTCGTGTATATTCAGCCAACATGTAAACATTAGATCAACGTGCTGGAGAGCCGAGGGCACGTCCACTTCCGGAGGGGGCGTGGTCAGAGAGAAAACAGACTGTTCTGAGGAGGGCTGAAGAAGAGGACTTTTCAGGCATGCCAAAATCTGATTTCAAAGTGTTTTTTTTAGCATAAACTTTAAAGACATGTTTTGGGGACCTCTTAGACCAAGATATATTGATGAAAAAAGCGTGATATGTCACCTTTAAACAAAGCAGAATCTGTTTTATATTTCAGATTAGATATCGGAATTACATATTGGTCTTCTGCTGACCTGCTCTCTAACAATCAGGGTTGAACTTAGCTGCTGCAAAGCCGATATCAGTGGACCACCACTGTCTACAACTCTGCCTCTGATTTAGCCTCTTTCTTTACAGATACTTCATTAATTTAGCTCCACCCTCGCCATGTTTGTTTTCAGAAACTTTTGATATTTCTGCACTGGTGTAAATTCCACCTCTGAGTGGTGCCCTCTAATGGATACATAATCCCAGCATAGTGGGAGTATGTGAGTGGTTGCAGTCATATATCATTCAAAACCTTTATTTTAATTTGCATATGTGAAGGAAGCATAAAGGGCCTTTTATCCTGTTTATTACCTGCGTGACTCAATTTTTTAAGATGTTAAGATTATCTTTGGTGTAGGTCTTTAATCGCAGCTGGCATTAATGAGAAAATATAACTACATTCAGTCCATCCCCTTCTCATGCATTGATAGTATGATCCTGTTGAGCTCTGAACACACTCAAGGTTTGTGCACCAGAAATATCACCCAGAGATTTCAGCTTGTCGTAGGTGAGAGCTGTTTGTTCTATGCAGTGAGTTGCATAAGTTGACCGTGCTGTCAGTGGGCGACCATTGTGAATGTGCCTGACCACTGCATGTGTGTGTGTGTGTGTGTGTGTATGTGTGTTAGTGTTTCTACATGAGAGCATTTAAGGTTGAGTGCATCTGAGGCTGAGTGTGTTTCTATCCTCTGATGTTTCTGTCAACAAGTTTTATTTTTTAATCCTTTAAAATGTTTCAGAATCATCTCTGATCAAATCTGACTAATCTCTTCAGACACACATGAAATCCTCCCACATGCCATCTCTATCTTTAGAACTCACCTTGTCTGCCATCTTTGTTTGAGGCTCTTGTGTTTCTGTGAAGTATTTTTCTGTGTAAATGTTAACCACCTGTTTCCCCCCCTCTCTATCCCCTGTTCATATAGAAAATGAAAGACCTATAAATTAAATGCAAACACTACGGAAGAGGAATAGGTCCACTGAAAAAAAAAAAAAAAGGGTCAAATTTTTTTTTTTTAATTATTATTCTGAGAAAAAAGTCAGAATTCTGACTTTAAATTCAGAATTCTGTCAGAATTCTGAGATTAAAGTCAGAATTCTGAGAATTCTGAGATTAAAGTCAGAATTCTGAGATTAAAGTCAGAATTCTGAGATTAAAGTCAGAATTCTCATTTAAAGTCAGAATTCTGAGATTAAAGTCAGAATTCTTAGTTTAAAGTCAGAATTCTGAGATTAAAGTCAGAATTCTGTCTTTAATTTATAGGTCTTTCATTTTCTGAGATTAAAGTCAGAATTCTGAGAATAAAGTCAGAATTCTGACTTTAATCTCAGAATTCTGACTTTTTTCTCAGAATAATAATAATAAAAAAGTTTTTGACCCTTTTTTTTTTTTTTTTTCAGTGGCCCTAATCCTCTTCCATAAAACACACATATGAAAATGTAATCAGAAAAAGTCTAAAGAGGGTGAATTATTGTGTGATGGTCTTGTGACTTTGAGCCTTTCTAACGTGTGTGTGTGTGTGTGTGTGTGTGTGTGTGTGTGTGTGTGTGTGTGTGTGTGTGTGTGTGTGTGTGTGTGTGTCAGTGTGCTGACTAGCCATCTGCTGCCCTCTGTTCTACATAAAGGTCTATTCATCTCAAACAGCTGGCGGCCGCACTGACCTCAGTCATTCTCTCTCTCTCTCTCTCTCTCTCTCTCTCTCTCTCTCTCTCTCTCTCTCTCTCTCTCTCTCTCTCTGTCTCTGTCTTTCTGTCTGTTCTTGTCTCAGTCTGGGTATTCAGATCTCCTACTCGTGCTGGAATCTCAGCAACATCACAACATATTTACCAGATTTTAGGGAACATTAACCTCTCTGTTATGTACCAGTTTTGACTATTTACAAATGAACTTACCCAGAAACTCAAAGAGTGTTGATTTCACTTTTTAATCAGTGTGCTGTGTGACCATAAAAGTGATAAAAGTTGTCTTTCTCGAGTGACGACTTTTGTGCCATAGCTTAAAGATAAGATAAACTTCATCCATCCTCCATCCGCTTTTGCCCACTTATGAAGACAGCAATTTAAACAAGTCATCCCAGTTCTCCAGCTCCTCCTGGGGGATCCTGAGGCGTTCCCAGGCCACATGGGATATTTAAAGGTGACATATCATGCAAAATGGACATTTTAATGGTTCTCTACCTGAAATATGTTTCCCTGGCATTTCTACAAACCCCCCGAGAATGAAAAAAATCCATTCTGCCCCTGTTTTGATTTCTCCACCTTTCTGTAAATGTGTGTGAAACGAGCCGTTTCAGACTTCAGTGTTTTTGTTACGTAACAACAATATCCGGTCTGTCACGGAGTCAGAGCTCAGAGCTTGTTCAGCCCATAGACTGTATAAAATAATACTGAATCCCCTCCTCTGTTTTTCATTACCTGCACACATGTGTGCTAACAAGGAGCTTAGGAGGGAGGCATGCTAGTTGTAGGCTGTCTTAATAAACACAAAGGTCGGTTTTACTCCCCACGTCTGCAGATTTGAAGATCTAGTGGATGATTTTTATTTATCATGGATAAGTGCTAGCGCTAGTTAGCATAGCTACATAGCTACATGTCGTAGCTGTAGCTGTAGCTGTGTACCAAGACACACGTCGACATACTGACAAATAAAACAACAAGAAACACAGAATCTGTGACCAATCCTTCAGAAAAGGTCCTGCTGCCTTTCTGGCAGAGGTCGGTTTTACTCCCCACGTCTGCAGATTTGAAGATCTAGTGGATGATTTTTATTTGTCATGGATAAGTGCTAGCGCTAATTAGCATAGCCACATAGCTACATGTTCATAGCTGTAGCTGTAGCTGTGTACCAAGACACACGTCAACATACTGATAAATAAAACAACAAGAAACACTAAATCTGTGACCAATCCTTCAGAAAGGTCCTGCTGCAGGCGCCTCTCCGTCAGGATCAGATTCTGGATCAGATTCAGAGGGTTGAAGTAACAGCAGCCGTGTATATTCAGCCAACATGTAAACATTAGATCAACGTGCTGGACAGCCGAGGCACATCCGCTTCCTGAGGGGGCGTGGTCAGAGAGAAAACAGAGTGTTCTGAGGAGGGCTGAAGAAGAGGGCTTTTCAGGCAGACCAAAATCTGATTTCAAAGTGTTTTTTTGAGCATAAACTTTAAAGACATGTTTTGGGGACCTCTTAGACCAATATATATTGATGAAAAAAGCGTGATATGTCACCTTTAATCCCTCCAGCGAGCTCTCGTTCTACTCCAGGCCTCCTCCCAGTTGGATACAACCGGATCACATCTAAAGGGAGGTGTCCAGGAAGCATCCAGGGTGAACCTGCCCCCTCTGAATGTCCATGCTCCTGATCTTGATCTCCAAAGGCTGATTTATACTTCTGAGTCTAATCTACAGCGTAGCCTCTGCTGGAGTGGGCGTAGCTCCTGTACGCTAGGCAGAGGACACAACACGGACACATCGACTCACAAGTATGTGGTGCTCATGTCTGCGTCAGCCCCTGCTGCGTAGGGGCGATGCAGAAGTATAAATCAGCCTTAAGGTTGAGCCCAGACTACCTTTCAGAGGAAACCAATTTTGTCCGCTTGTATCTGAGATTTCATTCTTACGGTCATAGCTCATGACCACAGGTGAAGGTTGGGACGTAGATCAACTAGTTAATCAAAAGATTCACCTTCCGGCTCTTCACCACAATGGTCCTTGAACTCTCTCGCTTGGGATCAAGACCCCTCCCCCGACTCTGAGAGAGCAGTGCTCCATTTTCCAGCAGGTATTCTTGTCCACGGGCACAGAGATGCTGACTCTCATCCCGGCCGCTTTGCACTCAGCTGCAAACTGCATCAATGCCTGCAGGAGGTCCCATCCTGAAGACGCTAACAGAACCACATCATCTGCTAAAAGTAGAGTTTGAAATCTGGGGCCCTCAAACTGGAGACCTTGATGAACCCCTGAGGGTCAGGATCATAGGCCTTCTCCAAGTCTTCAAGACACTAAGAGACTGGAAGGTCAAACTCCCATGCCCTCTTTAGAAGCCTTGGAAGGGTACAGAGTTGATCCACCGTCCCACTCCTCTATTCCTCTTCCTGTTTCCAATGTTAAACAATCAGCTGGGGCCTCCTTTCCAGTGACCGAGAATAAGCTTTTCAGAGAAGCTGACTGATGTGATATCACGGTAGTTGGAGCACACTCTCCAGTCCCTTTTTTTTAAATTGGGACCAAGAAATGGGTCAGCCAAGACAACCAAACAGTGTGTGGAGCAGGGGTGTCAATCACATGGCCCGCGGGCCAAAACCGGTCCGCCAGGGATTCCAATCCGGCCCGCAGATGACTTCCAAAAGTGAAAAATTACACTTTTGCTATTACAGATTTGTCCTCTAGGGGTCGCATACATTCACAGTGCTGACGGAGCGCATCTGAATGCCGCTCAGGGACTTTTTTTTCCCCAAAAAGAATATTTGCAGTTTGTATAATTGGAAATTCGTAGACTTCTTAGAGCACTTCAAGATCCAATCAACACTAAAGTTATATTTTATACTTCCATCTTCGTAACATCAATTGTCTCCGCCCCTCCCTCACCCCCCACACTGCCGCCATCCTTGTCCACAGCCTTGTCACTTCCCGTCTGGACTACTGCAACTCTCTCCTCTTCGGCCTCCCTCACAAATCCCTCCATAAACTCCAACTGGTCCAGAATTCAGCTGCCCGGATCATTACCCGAACCCCCTCCATCCACCACATCACTCCTGTCCTCCAACAGCTCCACTGGCTCCCTGTTCAGTTCCGTATTCAGTTCAAAGTCCTTCTGTTAACATTCAAGACCATCCACAACCTCGCCCCCCCATATCTGTCCGACCTCCTCCATGTTCCCACTCCCTCCCGCTCCCTCAGATCCTCTTCCTCCATACACCTGTCTGCCCCCTCCGCCCGTCTCACCACTATGGGGAGCCGAGCATTCAGCCGCTCTGCTCCCCGCCTCTGGAACTCATTGCCACCTCAACTCAGAAACACAGATTCTTTCCCCCATTTCAAATCACAACTCAAAACATACCTGTTCCAAACCGCCTACTCCGTGTGACTCCAATTGCTCTGTCATTTTGTTATTGTTTCTATTTTTTCTTGCCACTTTGTTAGTTTATATTGATTTCATTTTGACTTTGATTTTGTTTCCTTTAAAGGGGACATATCACGCTTTTTTCATCAATATATATTGGTCTAAGAGGTCCCCAAAACATGTCTTTAAAGTTTATGCTCAAAAAAACACTTTGAAATCAGATTTTGGCATGCCTGAAAAGTTCTCTTCTTCATTCCTCATCAGAAAACTCTGTTTTCTCTCTGACCACGCCCCCTCCGGAAGTGGATGTGCCTCGGCTCTCCAGCACGTTGATCTAATGTTTACATGTTGGCTGAATATACACGGCTGCTCAGAGATCACGTTACTTCAACCCTCTGAATCTGATCCTGACGGAGAGGCGCCTGTAGCAGGACCTTTCTGAACGATTGGTCACAGATTTAGTGTTTCTTGTTGTTTTATTTATCAGTATGTAGACGTGTGTCTTGGTACACAGCTTCGAACATGTAGCTATGTGGCTATGCTAACTAGCGCTAGCACTTATCCATGATAAATAAAAATCATCCACTAGATCTTCAAATCTGCAGACGTGGGGAGTAAAACCGACCTCTGCCAGAAAGGCAGCAGGACCTTTTCTGAAGGATTGGTCACAGATTTAGTGTTTCTTGTTGTTTTATTTGTCAGTATGTCGACGTGTGTCTTGGTACACAGCTACAGCTACAGCTACAGCTACAGCTATGAACATATAGCTATGTGGCTATGCTAATTAGCGCTAGCACTTATCCATGACAAATAAAAATCATCCACTATATCTTCAAATCTGCAGACGTGGGGAGTAAAACCGACCTTTGTGTTTATTAAGACAGCCTAGTACTAGCACGCCTCCCTCCTAAGCTCCTTGTTAGCACACATGTGTGCAGGTAATGAAAAACAGAGGAGGGGATTCAGTATTATTTTATACAGTCTATGGGCTGAACAAGCTCCGAGCTCTGACTCCGTGACAGACCGGATATTGTTGTGACGTAACAAAAACACGGAAGTCTGAAACGGCTCGTTTCACACACATTTACAGAAAGGTGGAGAAATCAAAACAGGGGCAGAATGGATTTTTTTCATTCTCGGTGGGTTTGTAGACATGCCAGGGACACATATTTCAGGTAGAGAACCATTAAAAAGTCAATTTTGCATGATATGTCACCTTTAAAGTAAATTCGTTTTTGTATATATATATATATCTGTGCGGTGTCCTTGAGTGCTGAGAAAGGCACCTTTAAATAATATGTATTATTATTATATGTAAACAGGAGCGGTGAATCCACTATTTTCGAAAAAAGGAGCCACATATCGTGTTCATGCTTACCATACATGTGCGTACGTTATAGGTGCGCTCCGTCACTACTAGCACTAGCACTACACCCCTGCATACAACACTGTCCAGCAAGCACACTGTTCATGCTGGAGCTGGGGGGGTCCATAATAGTCAACATACAACAGCTGTTTATGTAAAAAGATAGATCGTTAAATGTGTACATTTTTAGAATGTGCTTTTTTGCACTAAAACAAAGGGAAACATTTTGAGTTTTTGTTATTTATAGGGTTATTATGCTATGATTTTACTGGTCCGGCCCACTTCAGATCAAATTGGGCTGTATGTGGCCCCTGAACTGAAATGAGTTTGACACCCCTGGTCTGGAGCCTTCAGCATCTCAGAGCGAATCACATCCATACGTGGTACCTTTTCACTGAGGAGCATGTTGACCTCCTTATTGGTCTCTGCCTAGGATACAGACAAGTCTTCCTTTGGGTCTTCAGACTCTGCCTCCTTGGAGAAGGTTGTGTCAACTGAAATCAGGAGATCCTCAAAGTGTTCCTTCCATCCAGAAGACAATATGTTCCCAATCCTGGTCAGCCTTTCTCCACCCCTGCTGAGAACAGCCTGAGCCAAACCCTTCTTTCCCGTCCTGAGTCACCTGATGGTTTGCCAGATCACCTTTGAGGCTGTCTAGGTTGTGAACCCTGGTGTGCTGATCCCCGACAGCGCAGACAGATAAGATAAGCTGCTTGATCCGAATGAAACAGAGATGCAGGGATGGTCTTTATACAGACTTTAAAAAAGGGTTAGATCAGGTAGATGTGACAGAAACTCTATATAACATCCCTGATTTTATAAAAATGTCTATTAATGTTTTATCTGTATTTTTCTTTCTCCTGCATCTTTTACTCAGTTAATCTCCTCTCTGTTCGCTCAGGCTATTTCAGGAATGTTTAGTTTGTGTTGGAAAGGTATGTTGTTTTGCTTTTCCCATTAATCTCTCTCTCTCTCTCTATCTCTCTTTGTGCTCTCCACCTCTCTCGCCCCAACTATCTGAAATAGTTGTCCCATATTTTTCTTTCTCTCTTTCTGCTGCCGTGGTTGTTTTTCTCCTGTTAGGGCCTCTTGACTCTGCTGATTAAGCAACATTTTTTTCACATACACATACACACACACACCAACACACACCAACACACACACCTATAGATCTCTGTGATCACGTTACTACTCTAAATAAGGCCGAGCAAGTCTGTCAGGCAGGTTTTATATGTGACTCTGAAACGTCTTCCTCGGTGTTATTGAATCTCTGTTGGCAGTTTTTTTTGTCTCTCAGTTTCAAATGTTTGAAGAAGTCTCCAGATGCTGAAATTAGAGCACCGGGCTTCAAAAAGAAGGAGGCGAGCAGGTTTAATATCACGCTTTAACATGAAATCTGCAGGAAAACGTACGTGCACGTGTATTCATTCCTATCAACACTGCTTGAAATGAACAAAGGCATGGATTAATGAGCGTGCACACACACTCACAAACACACAAACACACACACACACACACACACAGATTATTACAGCAGAGCTCTGCTGTCGCTCCCAAAGGAGAATCCATGTCTATTCCGAGCCGTGTGGAGGACTTAATACTGAGTGAGAGAGAGTTCATAGGGAAGCGATTGAATAACATAGAGGATCCTCTGTAGACGAAGGGAGAGCAGAGAGGATTACTGCGGGTGTGTTCATAGGCATGATGAAACAACAGCAGCTGATTAGGTGCAAGAAACAGCCAGCACTGCTCAGTCTCAGGGTAAAATAATCCACCAAATACTGCCTTTAAATCTCATCAGAAACATGTGGATCTTTTTGACAATTGTGCAAAAAAAAAAAAGTGTCAAGGGAATTTAGATAACGGACAATCTCACTCTGATATAGACACCGGAGAGGTGTTGATCTGCTCAACATTTCTTAATATCACAGTATCAGTTCACTCATGTAGCTCTATCTCTTCAAAGTTAGATCAGTAAGAATATGTTGGACATACTGGTGCTCTGCTGATGAGAATTTGCTCCATCATGTAAGAAAAATACATTTCAAAGCTCAAAGTTTTCAACCGTTTTATATAAAGGTTAAAAAAAATAACACTGAGTACATTTAAATTAATTTTGTTTTTAAACAAATTAAAGCACACCTATTTTTGCACAGTTTTAGGGTCTAAACCAGGGGTTCCCAAAGTGTGGTTCGAGACACAAATGGGGGGTCGTGAGATGTCCTCCAGAACAGTGTTAATTTTGGCGGCTATTTTAGATTTAGTCTTAGTCTTTAGGCGAAAATGCCTGTTAGTTTTAGTCACATTTTAGTCTTTTCAGCCCTTTATAGTTTTAGTCTAGTTTTAGTCGGCAGAAACTCCAAAAAAATGTTAGTCTTTGATTTTTGCCAAAACATCTTCACTCTTTAAATACTTCATGTAGTTGATCAGATATCAGTATCAGGGTTATACCAAGTGTTAAAATTGTCAACACTCCTTTAACATTTTTGCTTGGGTAATATCTTAAGTTTAATAATTCATCCTGTCAAAAGAACACATTCTTGATGTGACCACTGTGAAGATATTTTGATTCTCTTGACTCTCAGAAAAATGCCATGAAAGGACTGTATTGCACTTTCACGATGGTCCTTGAATGTACCTGCAGTGACAGAGGCACTGGACAGACAGTCAGTTCATGGCACACTGAAATGCATCTGCATCTTTCAACAAGGATCAAAACTTACTAAATGTGCCTGATGTATCACCATACTGAAACAAATCAACTCTAGACGTGCAGCTTTTTACGGTAATGACGGTGAAAACATCAAATATTAAACAGACGTCCCCCGGTTGTGTCTTTGTCACTAACACACACCGGGGGTAAAAATCCTCAATGAAGATGAGACAGATGCATGGAGGAGAGGAGAGCTGGTTCATAAAGCACACCTGCTGCAGGTAGAGACCAAGCTAACACTGAGCCCCTCAGATAATAACTCAGCCTGTCACAGGAAGTCATCACTTTTATTTCTAAAGATTAGACACACAGCGGGGGAAACATGGATTTTGAATGTCCGGCGGTCGGCCACTAATGTTTTCGTCTCCTCATCGTCTCGTCAACAAAATCAAAACATATTTTCTTCAGAGTTTTTATTATCAGTGATGCACTTTAGCTCGTAATAGTCTCGTTTTCGTCATGAAAAAATGAGTCATTCACAGACATTTATCGCCATGATTGTGTTAGCAAAATTAGCACTGCTCCAGAATGATTTTTTCTTAAAGCTAGGGTTGGTAGCCATGGAAAACTAGCATGAATTTGAATGTAGCATTTTCTCAGGACTCCATTTTTGGGGGGGTCACAGGCTGAAAAGTTTGGGAACCCCTGGTCTATACGACTCAAAGGTACCAAAACTTTTAAATTTGGTGGAAAAAAGGTTAATCTAGGCCAGGGGTTCCCACAGTGTAGTAAGGGGTCCGACACTCTGGAACCTTCTGCCCGAGGAGATCAGGTCTGCTGAGTCAGTGAGCTCTTTTAAAGGTGACATATCACGCTTTTTTCATCAATATATATTGGTCTAAGAGGTCCCCAAAACATGTCTTTAAAGTTTATGCTCAAAAAAACACTTTGAAATCAGATTTTGGTCTGCCTGAAAAACCCTCTTCTTCAGCCCTCTTCAGAACACTCTGTTTTCTCTCTGACCACGCCCCCTCAGGAAGTGGATGTGGCTCGGCTCTCCAGCACGTTGATCTAATGTTTACATGTTGGCTGAATATACACGGCTGCTCAGAGATCACGTTACTTCAACCCTCTGAATCTGATCCAGAATCTGATCCTGATGGAGAGGCGCCTGCAGCAGGACCTTTCTGAAGGATTGGTCACAGATTTAGTGTTTCTTGTTGTTTTATTTATCAGTATGTCGACGTGTGTCTTAGTACACAGCTACGAACATGTAGCTATGTGGCTATGCTAACTAGCGCTAGCACTTATCCATGAAAAATAAAAATCATCCACTAGATCTTCAAATCTGCAGACGTGGGGAGTAAAACCAACCTCTGCAAAGAAGGCAGCGGGACCTTTCTGAAGGATTGGTCACAGATTTAGTGTTTCTTGTTGTTTTATTTGTCAGTATGTCGACGTGTGTCTTGGTACACAGCTACAGCTACAACATGTATCTATGTAGCTATGCTAACTAGCGCTAGCACTTATCCATGATAAATAAAAATCATCCACTAGATCTTCAAATCTGCAGACGTGGGGAGTAAAACCGACCTTTGTGTTTATTAAGACAGCCTACAACTAGCATGCCTCCCTCCTAAGCTCATTGTTAGCACACGTGTGTGCAGGTAATGAAAAACAGAGGAGGGATTCAGTATTATTTTATACAGTCTATGGGCTGAACAAGCTCCGAGCTCTGACTCCGTGACAGACCGGATATTGTTGTGACGTAACAAAAACACTGAAGTCTGAAACGGCTCATTTTAGACACATTTACAGAAAGGTGTAGAAATCAGAACAGGGGCAGAATGGATTTTTTTCATTCTCGGGGGGTTTGTAGACATGCCAGGGAAACATATTTCAGGTAGAGAACCATTAAAAAGTCAATTTTGCATGATATGTCACCTTTAAATCCCTTCTTAAAACATACTTTTATCGCAGAGCCTTCCCAGATTTTTTCTGAATTTTATTTGACTTTATTTTATTTTAACCGTCTTAAGAAATATATTTTGAAAGACTTTTATTCCTTTAGAGTTCTTTTAAGGGAATTTTATGTCTTTTAAAATATGTTTTATTTCTTTATCTTGACTTGTGTGTTTTTATGATCTGCCTGTTTTATTTTGCTGCCCATGTAAAGCACTTGTAACCTGTTTTGAAAGGTGCTCTACAAATAAAATTATTATTATTATTATTATTATTATTATTATAGTGGGGGTTGCGACTCCTGGAGGGTCGGAGATGTCTTCCAGAATGTTTTATTATTTAGGTGATCTAAAATTGCATGTTTTTTAGAATTGAAATAATGTCCACAAGAATGGCTGGCACACTGACACACTGGGATCCTAGCTCACCCCCTTCCCCCCAACCCCCTCATCACTTACTTTAACTCTGCCTGTCCCATTAAAGTTACTAACCATAGACCTTTCTGGAGTCCCTGAGCTCCATTGTTTCGTAGATTCCTCTGAGCTGCCGTAGACGTCCTCCTGCTGCGGACGATCTGGACTCCAGCTGATACGGACGTGCTGGACTCCAGCGGCAACAGCTTCTACGACTCGTCTCATCACTATCACCTCTCTCTCTTACTCCCCTCTATCTGTCTTTCCAGACCCAACTCGGTCGAGGCATGATGGCTGTCTAACATGAGTCTGGTTCTGCTCGAGGTTTCTGCCTGTTAAAAGGAAGTTTTTCCTCTCCACTGTAACTAGCTAAATACTGTGAGGTTCAATGCTCATGGTGGATTAAGGTGGGGTCAGACTGAGTCTTACCCTGTCTTGGTGTTGGGTCTCTGTTCATAATTTGACATAGAGTGGTCTAGACCTCCTATGTTTGTAAAAGCATCTTGAGATAACGTTTGTTGTGATTTGGCGCTATACAAATAAAGATTGATTGATTGATTGATTGATTGTTACATTTGAAATCATTAGTTCATAACAGCACAGGCAGCACAGCCACATGTGCATATAGGTAGGCTAGTTTTCTAATTATGAAGCAACATTTAATCACTTCTAGGGACAGTGGGGGTCGCAAGGTTTTGGCTAGTATATTTTAGCGCTCACAAGCTAAAAGGTTTGGGAACCCCTGATCCAGGCTGCAGTAACATAACATGTTGCAAAGACTGCCACATTCTTTCATCAGTGTATGACCAGTAAAAGTGCTCGTCTTTGTCACAGTCTGGTCCTGATCCTCATTCCACATGTGTGACAACATCAGGGCTGAATCTAATGACTATGTAGTTAGTCACTCAGCTGTTGCTTCCTGGTCAGTGTTTTTGCATGCACAGCTCTCTGAAGAGATTGAAGGATAGAAGGCTAATCCTTCACCAAGGCAGCTCCAAAACAGGCTTTTCGATGGAACTGTCATTGCATGTGTTGTTAGTCATTTGCTCATAGACAAGACTTTAATAAAGATCCCTCCACAGATGAACTCACATTTGTAGCATCACTTCTCCTGAGATGGTGAAACTTCTTCTTGAGACAGATGTCTCTTTCTGGTTTGAAAAAGAAAGATCTCACAGTGCGGTATTCATGTTTTTGTTTCCCAGCAAATGTCCGTGGGTTTGAAGGGCACGCCACATCGTTGGGTTTTTAATTCTAGTTTTGCAATTTCACCAATGCCACACTCTCACACCCAACCTTCCTTGTGGTAGAGAGCGCAACAGAGTGGCTCTCGACTTCCTCACTTCCAAGGACGACCAAGCAAACGAGTATCTGCATTTGTGATTTATTGTAACATAAAGGTTATTCAATAAAGACTTCAGGGAGAGAAAATGCCAAAATAACCAAACAGATCATCCCTTTTAATAAATGAAACTTTCTTACCTTGATAGAAATAAAGAGATGATGAAAACTCTCGTAATGAAAGCATCAGAAAACAGAAGGATACTATGAAAGGCCTCAACCTGCACCACTACTAGGACGACCAGCTTGTTCATGTTTTCAGCTCCTCCATTTATGGTCCCATAACCATGATGAATCCCCCCCCTTCCTTTTGCACCGTCTTCATGAGTAACACATTTCTGCATTTCTTGGCAGGGTATGGTTACTATAGGGATGTGAGGATACACTCAAACCTTGATTCGAATCGAATCCCAAGTTTTGGTTCACGATACGATTCACTCACGATTCTCTAATGTTTTTCAAGAAACTGGATTGAACTCAAAATTTAAATAACTATCATTTTATTGCAATTCTCAGATATGGACAGTTGCCATATATATTTTTTCTCTTATACTTCTTTGTAAACAAAGTCATCCTTTTTCATTTTGAAGGTGTGTTGTAACTCAAATATTTTTTTTTAAAATTAACATACAAAAATGCATTTTTGGAAAATGTTTGTACAATTATGAAGAAATGGAAAGTGAATGATTCCCAAATAGAAGTATTAAATATCAGCATATCTGCTCTGTCTTCACCTGCTGCCTCCATGTCTGTTACGCTCAACTCAGCGACTGACATGAGAGCAGCGTAAGAGACTTAATAATGCTGAACAAGCAGAGTATAATGCAAATAGCGCCTTCTACTGTTAAAAAATGATGTTGCATTAAAAATGTTGTTAAATCCAGCCTTATGGGGTGCTGGTGGCCTAGAGGTCTAAGCGCCCCACATACAGAGGCTGCAGTCCTCGTTGCAGGGGTCGCCGGTTCGATTCCAAGCCGCGACCATTTCCTGCATGTCTTCCCCCGCTCTCTACTCCCCACATTTCCTGTCTCTCTTCAGCTGTCCTATCAAATAAAGGCAAAAAGCCCCAGAAATATAACTATAAATCCAGCCTTATCTGTATCAACTGCAATATATCTTTACATCCCAAGTTACTACAACATCGGCCACCTCTTAAAGAACTCCTGTTCCACCGTGTGTGAAGTAAAATAGTTACTACATATGATGTTGTGTCCTCTTTGTCCATGCTCCATGTGCAGGACTACATTCAGTCCCTAGTCCTTCTATGATGAAGCAGCATCACCGAAAGCCCAGATCATGATTAATATGATACTGCCTGAAGGGGCAGCAGCTCATGAGAGGCAACAAGGACATTAAGCCTAGGGCAGGGGCTGACCTTGCATCCCCTTGTCCCACACTGTCCCGATGGAAGCTAGCTTGTCTCCTGAACTGATGTGCTGCTTCTGTTATCAGAGCAGTAAGTCCAAAATCCCAACGGATTCTTATTTGGATCTGAAAACTCCTGCTGGGTTAAGAACCTCAACGTATGAAGGTTTAGTCCAGCTTTTTCCACGTCTCCCCCTGCCTTCCCTGCAAATTACTGCAACCCTAAATAACTTTCTGGATGGCATGTGGGATTAAATGTTCAAAAGAAGACTCAATGTCCTGCACATGTGTAATCTATCAAATTGGCCGACATGCAGGGTGGCTTATTTATGGGAAACAATAAACACATTGACGTCCATATTTCTTGCCTGCTGAGGATGACAGGAGCAGAAATAAATACCTCAGACACACAGCAGGCCCATGTCGAAGGAGGACAGAGTTATGAACAATCCATTTTCCTTACTTCTAACCAGTCCAGTGCATGCACGCAGGTTTTCGTTCAGTGCTTTTGTTCAATGTATTTCAATAGCTGGTGCACAAAAGGCTTTAATTCTGACAAGAAGTGCCCTGCAGAGCTACATCTATAATCAAAAAGCAGCAACACAAAAGAATGATTCATCTCTGAGATGAAAAGAAGCTCTGCTGCATTTACATCCAAACACCAAGACAAAAAGTGCTCCAGTTGTCTGCCCTGACCTTGAAAGCAGCTGAACAACACATACAGATGACAAGATGACAAGAAGAAGAAGAAGAAAAGATGAGGAACAGTTCAACAAAATGAGAGCGAGCAGAGGTGCAGAGAATAGGTGAGAAGAGAGAGAAGGAAAAAGGGAGAGCAACACAGCTGCCCCAGTAAGAAACAGATGAGCCTCTTTTTCGCTCCCCCTCATGCTGCTCTTGCTGCATCCACGTGAGCGAGGAGGGGAAGGAAGGAGGGAGGGAGGGAGGGAGGAGGCAGGGAAGTTGGATGGAGGAACGTGAAAAGGATAAAGATTGATGAACACCGCTGCATGGCAATCCCGCTCCATCCTTCGGCCAAAAAGCCAGCTTCACCAGCTGTTAGACGTTTAGTCGTCCAGTTACATTTTCTTTAAAGCAAGAAGAAGAAGAAGACATAGACCAGGGGATGAAAAACAAAATGTAGGTTCTTCATATTAAAGAGATGTTTCAGTAGTTTTGAAGTGGGGTGGCATGAGTTACAGTAATTGTACTAGCAAAACTGGATGCCGGTGGGCCTGACCCCTTCAATGACAAGCTGCAGGGAGACACAGGGACACAGGCTTACACTTTCTGCAGACAGGCCGAGTCTACCCTAGCACTCATCTCAGAAAGCCTGTTTGTTGTTGCACTATTTGCAGAAGCAACAGAGACGTGCTCTTCCGCCTGCAGCACACTGATCGACTAATCAGATCTGTGAAGTACATCACTGATATGTGGTGAATTTGGATATTTTTGCGTCTCAGTTTTGCGTTATGTGAAACAGGAACTACCTACGATTGCCCCACCGACACAGTGATGTACTGTATGTGGGGTGATCCCATAATACCCTTCTAACCATATATTATCCTGCTTATTACCCGGCTACTAACTTCAAATACAAATACACATTTCTGACCCTAAAAGTGTCTAAACTCTTTTCTGTGGATTGATTTGACATGACGTGTGATCAGTTTACCTCTGGTGTTGCTCATGTTGGTGAATGGTAATGACCGCTGTCAAGGGGTTTTGACCAATCAGAATCAAGCATCTTACACAAGCGGAAGATCAGTAAGAGAGCCGGGTAATGAGTAGAGTGTATTTTGATCATGTAAACATGCAATGAAAAACACTGCCTGTCCCATTAAAGTTACTAACCATAGACCTTTCTGGAGTCCCTGAGCTCCATTGTCTCGTAGATTCCTCTGAGCTGCCGTGGACGTCCTCCTGCTGTGGACGATCTGGACTCCAGCTGATACGGACGTGCCGCACTCCAGCGGCAACAGGTTCTACGACTCGTCTCATCACTATCACCTCTCTCTCTTACTCCCCTCTATCTGTCTTTCCAGACCCAACTCGGTCGAGGCATGATGGCTGTCTAACATGAGTCTGGTTCTGCCTGAGGTTTCTGCCTGTTAAAAGGAAGTTTTTCCTCACCACTGTAACTAGCTAAATACTGCGATGTGCAATGCTCATGATGGATTAAGGTGGGGTCAGACTGAATCTTACCCTGTCTTGAAGTTGGGTCTCTGTTCATAATTTGACATAGAGGGGTCTAGACCTCCTATGTTTGTAAAAGCGTCTTGAGATAACGTTTGTTGTGATTTGGCGCTATACAAATAAAGATTGATTGATTGATTGATTGATTGACTTACTTTGAAGATGAACTTACATTCAGCTTCTCTGGTTTTCTGACCTTCTGAATATTGAAGAAAGTCGGTAACTAACTGTGGCGTTCAGTTCGGCAGTGGACTGCTTGGTGAGCGTCGCAGACTGCAGCCATGTTTGATCTGCTGGTTTATCTTCATACTCAAAGGTCCAGAGGTGCTGTTGAACTTGTTACCAAGTCTTACTCGTGACAGCACGTAGTTTGCTCGGTTTGTCGTCATTAGCTCGCATTTTACACACCTGCAACACCAGGTAACGTGAGATCTCTCTTCTCCCCTTTGTCCTTTGCTGTAGGGAGTTGCCTTTACCTCTGTGAACTCGTGAAGGTGTTTATATGTATCAATGGCATGTTGTCAGTAGGGGTGAGCCTGACTAAGGATTTGCTTAGTCGAATCTGATTCATCAGATTTTGCCCATAGTGGATGAATAGTGGATTGTTTGTTGTTTTTCCTTATTGACCCAAAGTCTGCATGATGGTGACCGCATGACAATATTACACATAACCATTTACAATTAAGAGACTCATAGCTTAAAGTAAAAGGGACAACAGAATATTATAAGTATAAAACTTAGATTTTTTGAATCTATATTGTAAAAACAACGAGGTGATGAAGGAGAGAAAACTCAAATAAGACCACCATCCATTAAACATGGAACAACGCTCAACTATAGAATAAGGAATGAGGAGATATTTAAACAGTGTTCACACAGAGGAGAGCAGCACTGCAGAGGGTAGTTTGTCCAACTTAAGACTAAACATTTGTATAATGTTCAAAATCAAACCTGAACCAGCTAAAGGGTTTTTAAATCTCTTAACAGAACCTTTTAAAACAGTCTTTCATCGCGTCTTAGTTCTTTTGGCCCCGTACAGTTTTTGTGTGGTCCGGTAATCCTTGATCTCACAGTCCTCTTCATGAAGCTGCTCCTCATCTTCATCACTAGTTTTTAGGATTAACTGAAGTTTTATTTCCTGACATTTTGAGCTACCATGAACGTAGAAAGATTTAAAGACCAGCTGAGGTACGTCTGCTCCACAGGTCCTGCTAAATGGTCCACCTTTAATTACCAGGGGAGATTTAATTACCACTTTAAGGAGATTTAACACTTCAAGAGCTGTTCTCAGAATTACATTAAATAAGTTGGTAACACTTTATATTAACTACACACTTTTAAGCATTAATTAAGCATTAATTAATACTTAACTCATCCTCTGTAAAGCATTGTTCATACATTAATACTCATTTATATATCATGTACAAACACAGTTATAAATGTTTTATTATTCATGAATATGACTCTCTATAATGTGTTAACTAGCTCTTTGTTCATACTTTATAAATGATGGATTCCCCAAATACAAATGAGCTATCATGGTCATTATAAACCAGTTATAAACACATTTACAGGTTATGATTCTAACATTTAGTAAGGGTTAGTGAACACCTTATTACATAGCAAATTGTGATTAATCAAGGTAGTCACAAAATACTCTGCAACTGAACAAGAAATATCTCAAACTTAAGGTGCTCACAGTGGCAAAACTCAAATAAAATATTAGATATCAATTATATTAAAAGGCACAGTAACATTTAAACTCTGGCTGTATAAAACCATTTGTAAACACAAGTTAAAATGCAGCTGCAAAACTGAACAATAACTTGGATTCTGTGTTTTAAGGTGCTGCTGGTCTTAAATCTCATTAATGAATTCTTTGTAAAGCAAGTCCTCACTTTAGATCAGCTCACAAAACCATGAACAAGCAGCTTATAAGTCCTTTGTGACTACCTTGATTAATCATAATTTGCTATGTAATAAGGTGTTCACTAACCCTTACTAAATGTTAGAATCATAACCTGTAAATGTGTTTATAACTGGTTTATAATGACCATGAAAGCTCATTTGTATTTGGTGAATACATCATTTATAAAGTATGAACAAAGTTAGTTAACACATTATAGAGAGTCATATTCATGAATAATAAAACATTTATAACTGTGTTTGTACATGATATATAAATGAGTATTAATGTATGAACAATGCTTTACAGAGGATGAGTTAAGTATTAATTAATGCTTAATTAATGCTTAACTAATGCTTAAAAGTGTGTAGTTAATATAAAGTGTTACCAATAAGTCTATATTTATATCAAAATAGGATATATGAGACACTATTTTTATGGGAAACAGGAAAATAATGTAAAATAATGTAAAATTAGACATTGAGCACCCCCATGGTTTGAATGGAATGATCCACGTTTCATATGCAAATATTCGACTATGAGATTGGCAGTCGACTAAGGCTCGTTAGAACGAATCGTCCAGTATTTGACTATTTGGGGTCACCCCTAGTTGTCAGCACTGTCAGTATCACTCTTTATTCAATTTGGTTGTATTTTTGTCCCCTTGAAGCCTGCAGACTCAATAGCTGATCACGCTGCATGCAGAAGAGCACGTCTGTGTTATGTCTGCAAAAAGTGCGAAGACAATCACACAAAAAGAACGTAACATGAGGAGAAAAACACGAGTACAGCATTATAGCATAGAGAAACAGGAACAAATTAAAAATGTTTGTTTCTGATATCAACGTAGGACCAAAAGAAGAGTCAAAAATGACTTTCCTCTCCCCCTGAAATATACCTTGCCTACATTTGAATAATAAAAAGAGAATATTGAGAACTAAAAGGTAGAGTGAGGAATGTTGCAGATGTACACACACACACACACACTCACTCACACATACACACACACAGACACACACACTCTCACGTGCTTGGACGGAGAACCAGAGTAAGCTGGTTTGGTGATTTTCTCGTCTAATGAGTTGGAGATAGAAATAAATGTGTTCTGTGGCGGTTTTGGCCGGGGGATCAGAGGAATCAGCTCCAGTATTTCATCATCATGTAGTCAGCCGGGTTCAGAAAAGAGAAGTACATCCCCACCACCGAGTTCCTACTGAGAAATCATCTGGAAAAATACAGGCTGTGTTACAAATCTACATTGTCATGCATTGGGTCAAAAGTACGTTTAAAATAGCTCCTCTGCTTCTGAATGCTCAACCTGGTCTAGATTGAATCCACATGTGTTTCTCATGGGTCACCAGCCCTCTTAAAGTGATTCATAACCTCTGGAGTCACGCATGTGGTCATTCTGAGGGTGTCAGCACGAGACTTAAGGAAATGCTTGATACCTCATTTGGAAACTTTTCTACTAACCCATTTTCTGGAAGAACTGAAAAGACCCTGAGAGCATATGAAATCCTTCATTTCTTCAGGTATTCAGTTCCAGGTTTGGCTGTGAGCCCAGACGGGGGGTTAGCAGCAAGTGTCAGGGACCCACAGATTTCTCCTCAGACTGAAACACGTGTTCCTGTCAGCTGCTCGTCTCTGCATGTGAGCGTGTCTTAAAGAGAGGGAGACCTGTGTGAGATTGTAACAGTAGATCTGTGTTAAAGGTGAGGAAGGGCCGATCACTGACTCATCCTCCTCTGGTGCCATCATAACTTCTTCCCAACGTCATTGCAAAAGTCTAACTGTGTCTGCAAAATATGCTTCTCTTTTTTTACTTCCTTAAATTTGCACCTCATGAGCCTTTTCCTTCCCGGCACATGTTTCCTCGAAGGTGTCCCTAAATGTTCCAGTAAGCTGTGACGATGAGCCGGGCTGCGCAGAACCAGGACCCTGAAGCTAATGCGGCTGAATGAAAATCAGCCACACACCTTTGATGTACCGATAAGCCTGATGGCTTATCATCTGCATGTGGTCAAACCTGCCCAGTTCTAACGAGTTCTGAGGTAAAGGGAGAATTTTCTCCAACCTCTGATCTGGTGTGATGATTATTCATTCTGAGTTCAAATCAACATCACAAAGTACTTGGAATAACAGATGTATTATTCTGAAGAAATGTAACCTCCAGTCTCTCAAAAGAAACATCCTCCACTCCTCCTCCTCCTCCTCTTTCTCTCTCCTCTCTTTGGTTCCGCTCTGCCCTTGTGAACAGCGTCTGATTCCCGGTATTGTCACGCTGGCAGCGTTTCCCGTTATCGCTGTGTATGTATGAAGGCCACAGGCTCCTCGTCTGGTCTGCTCTGTCTGCAACACTTGAGTCTGTGTGAGGGGCTGCATGCCCTCTGTCTATGAAGGCCACTGTGCATGATGAGTGTGTAGAGCCCTGCAGTGTGTGTGTGTGTGTGTGTGTCTTTTCTGTTACTTCTAGGAGTGCACAAGCTTGTGTTTAGGTGTGTGTGTGTGTGTGTGTGTATGTTAATATCTGTGGTTTTCCGTAAACACTTATTCCCCAAATCACTGTGTAGGTCTGAATCTGTGGAGTGAGTCATCCTCTTCTCCTTGGACAACACAACAGAGGTGGAAAAGCTGGACTCTAATGCCATCTAGTGGTCTGTTTAAGGAACTGCACCTCCATCAAATAAAACATGATTTTCCTTTTTTTTCAGAATCTGAATCTAAATCAGAATCAGCTTTATTGGCCAGGTATGCTTGAACACACAAGGAATTTGACTTAGGTAAACTGTGCTCTCTTTGTACAAGACATAAGAATAAGACCTACAAATAAAAATAAAATAAATATATAATAACAATAGCATCAGCTATAAATACAAAAGAACAACAAATAGGCATGACTAATATGTACAGGTTAAAGTAATATGATAAAGTGCAGTGGAGAGTAGCAGAGGTAGTTTTTACATTATAAAAATAGTAGTTAAATAATACAAAAAATAGAAATATGGAATTCTGCTTGGAGAATTGTTTCATTGTATATCTACATGTATGTTTACAGAGAGTATTGATCCAACAGGTATGACACTGTTATGGTTTAGTGTTCATCAGAGTGACAGCCTGGGGGAAGAAACTGTTCTTATGGCGGGTTGTTTTGGCGCACAGTGATCTGTAGCGCCTGCCGGAGGGGAGGCAGGGAGGTCCCCCCTGGCCCGGGACCGGTACAAGTCCTGGATGGGGGGCAGGTCGACACCGATGATTTTTTCTGCAGTCCTTATAGTCCGCTGCAGTCTGTGTTTGTCTAGTTTGGTTGCAGATCCAAACCAGACAGTGATGGAGGTGCACAGAACAGACTGGATGATGGAGGTGTAGAACATGATCAGCAGCTCCTGGGGCAGGTTGAACTTCCTGAGCTGACACAGGAAGTACATCCTCTGCTGGGCCTTTTTTCTGATTGTGTCTATGTGGGAGGTCCACCTCAGATCCTGGGAGATAGTGGATCCCAGGAACCTGAAAGAGTCCACAGTAGACACAGTTCTGTTCAGGATGGTGAGGGCGTGGAGTGGACTTCTCCTGAAGTCCACTGTCATCTCCACAGTCTTGAGCGGGTTCAGCTCCTGATGGTTCTGACTACACTAAAAGCCAGCTGTTCCACTTCCTGTCTGTAAGCGGACTCATCTCCATCCTGGATGAATCCGATGATGATGGTGTCGTCTTCAAACTTCAGGAGTTTCACCGAGGGGTCCCCTGAGCTGCAGTCATTGGTGTAGAAGGAGAAGAGCAGTGGGGAGAGAACACATCCCTGTGGGGCGCCAGTGCTGATGGTCCAGGTGCTGGATTTGATGCTCCCCAGCCTCACCTGCTGTCTCCTGTCAGTCAGGAAGTTGGTGATCCACTGACAGATGGAAGCCGGCACATTCCCGCGGTTGAATTCAGGTCTCATGACGAGGGGACGGTTGCCATTTCAAAGTTTCTGGATTATAGCAGGAAAATAGTTTCTCCAGAATCAGTCAGGACTGTGTGAGGAGGATTGTCTCGTAGAAACCTCACAAAAACAGCAGAGTTATCTAAACAGCTGTCAAAATTCATACTCTATAACCTTTGTTGTCTGTCTGAAAAGGCATGTCTCCGCCTTGAGGAGTAAGCTGCTTCCTTTCGTCTATGATTAATATGTCTAGTGTCAATGCAAAGGCATCTATTAATACAGTTTTTCACCTTCACTTTGTCCCTCCTCCTGATCTCTGACAAACTTTCTTTCCATCGTCTCCCAAAAGGAAAGGTTAAAGAGTCCTAGGTGCTTCATTTCAACGCTGTTTTCCTGCCCGGCCTTCACCCTCAGCTGAGGAGTCTGTTTGGATTTCTTTGTGTACATTTCATCCAAACTCTAACAGTTTGGATGCAGTCAGATGAAGCCAAAGCTGCCATCAGAATTATTGGTGCAAGTTTTGAGGTGAACCAAAAATTATTTTGGGATTTAATAAAGATTCAGGAGAGAAATGTTGAAAATACAGGTACTGTGTAAAACACAAAGAACAGCAGGTAAACAGAAACTGAGGACGCTCAGATTATACATCACACTACAATACTGAACAATGTAATGTTGCATCACATTTTTTGGGTAACACTTTATATTAACTACACACTTTTAAGCATTAATTAAGCATTAATTAATACTTAACTCATCATCTGTAAAGCATTGTTCATACATTAATACTCATTTATATATCATGTACAAACACAGTTATAAATGTTTTATTATTCATGAATATGACTCTCTATAATGTGTTAACTAACTCTTTGTTCATACTTTATAAATGATGGATTCACCAATTACAAATGAGCTATTATGGTCATTATAAACCAGTTATAAACACATTTACAGGTTATGATTCTAACATTCAGTAAGGGTTAGTGAACACCTTATTACATAGCAAATTATGATTAATTAAGGTAGTCACAAAGGACTTATAAGCTGCTTGTTCATGGTTTTGTGAGCTGATCTAAAGTGAGGACTTTTTATGCTTTACAAAGCATTCATTAATGAGATTTAAGACCAGCAGCAACTTAAAACACAGAATCCAAGTTATTGTTCAGTTTTGCAGCTGCATTTTAACTTGTGTTCACAAATGGTTTTATACAGCCAGCGTTTAAATGTTACTGTGTTTTTTTATATATTTGATATGTCATATTTTATTTGAGTTTTCCACTGTGAGCACTTTAAGTTTGAGATATTTTCTTTTTCAGTTGCAGAGTATTTTAAGTTCATATGAAGAGTTATTTTGATAAACGTGGTTATTATTATACAGAAGTCGTTTCCTTTATAATAAACACAAGTTTAAGTCCATGTGTTGAGTCTGTTTCCTTATTCTGTTGAATCAATATCTGTGACTTCTGTGTTTTAAGGTGCTGCTGGTCTTAAATCTCATTAATGAATTCTTTGTAAAGCATATAAAGTCCTCACTTTAGATCAGCTCACAAAACCATGAACAAGCAGCTGATAAGTCCTTTGTGACTACCTTGATTAATCATAATTTGCTATGTAATAAGGTGTTCACTAACCCTTACTAAATGTTAGAATCATAACCTGTAAATGTGCTTATAACTGGTTTATAATGACCATAATAGCTCATTTGTAATTGGTGAAACCATCATTTATAAAGTATGAACAAAGAGTTAGTTAACACATTATAGAGAGTCATATTCATGAATAATAAAACATTTATAATTGTGTTTGTACATGATATATAGATGAGTATTAATGTATGAACAATGCTTTACAGATGATGAGTTAAGCATTAATTAATGCTTAAAAGTGTGTAGTTAATATAAAGTGTTACCGTTAATTTAATTCTAATTGTTATAACTGATGTTAGATACTTTAAGTCCATTATTCTAAGATTAATAAAATTATTAATATCATGTGAATATAATTTAGTCTTACACAACATGCAGTGTAAGACTACAAGTAATGTATATACACACTTTAAAACCACATCACCCAGTCTAGCATCACTACAGGACCAAGGAACAACTGTGCTCTTCAACCAAAGAGGACACTCAGGCTTCCCTCTCATGCGGGCACACTCACACGAATACGTGAACATATGAACCCAGCAGACCGTTGTATGTCTAAATATAGATTTCCATATGAAGCACAGTTAAAACAAACGTGACCAGCTTGGACAGAATGAATGTGGGAGGAGCGCGCAGTTCAGCGGACCTGCGCTCGACAATGCAGCCCTGAGGAGTCAGCACAGATCCTCTGAACTTTCAGCACAGAGCGCCTCGTCAGAAGTTGATCAAATAAATATAAAATTGCGTATTGTTCAGTTCATAGGGCGTACCGAACCGTGACCACTGTATCCAACGTTTTGATACAGATACACGTATTGTTACACCCCTAGTATATATTTATATAGTGTAGAGAGAGGATACTACCTTTCCTACAAGTTACTTAAATTTTCATCATAAAATGGGAAAAGTACTCTGATTAGATATAATCTGAATGCTTTTGTGGGAGTACTCTGATAACATGTAATGTGATGACTTTAGGAACAGTTACAGGATGGTAGTCTTTCTGATTAGTTTGGCCAAAGAACTCGGATCATTACAGGCATGTCAATTGTGTGGTGGTTAGCACTGACAATCTTCAACAAGATACTTCTTGGTTCACATCCTGGACCGAGGCTTTCAATGTGAGAAACAGTTTTTTCTAACATGTGCTTTTAAAAATGTTTCAATGAAAACACCTAAATCTCAGTTAGATATGCACTGCCAGGCAGGCCTGTGGTGAGGTGGCAGGACCTGCGTGCTTTCAGTGATATAGTTTAGGGTTCAAATCCTGGACAGAGACCTGTTGTGTGGTATACAGGTAATGTTTTCATCACTAAGGAGACAAGCTTTGCTTTGGGAGTGCCATTAAGATATACATGAAAAGACCTAAAGAGACAAACAGAGGCAAAGTGGACAGGGCTGCTGCCTGAATTCAATGCAACCGTGATATCATCACATTCCATAATAATGTAACTTTGTGACGTCACAGTACCAACACTGTTTCAGGAGAACATTTCAAATGTCTCATTTCACACAAACCCTCTCTACAAGCAAGTCACTGTTTGATCGTGTCTGCTCGTTGTGTTCGATTGTGTTTGAACTTTTGCTTTTAGCAAACTTTCACTGGTATCCACTTTGTTAAGATGATGAACTCCAACATGCAGAGAGCTGAGGCTCAAACCGGCGACAGTTTCAAGGCTTCCCCTGTGGAAGACGTTTCCAGCCTTTCTGTCCCTGCTGTGGTCACTGTCAGCACTGACCTGGTTGAGGATCTGCTGGTCCAGCTGCTACTGAAGCTGAACCCTCTGGAAAGATACAGTAGCGCTCATCTAGACCAACAACAACTGCTGACACACTGTCTCCACTTGAGTGCAACAACTCTGGAGACCCTGAGGAAAGACCCTGGTGTTTCTGTGGATGAAGACCTCCCTCCTCCTTCCTGTGAGGTTTGGAAAGCTGTCGCGCTTCTCGTCTGCAGCGTCATGGAGAGGTTTGGGACAACATACAGGATAAGGAAGCTAGTGGTGAACAAAGACCCGACACTCCTGAGCTTCATCCAGGACCAAATCATTGAGACTGTCCTTCAAATCTACAAGGACCAGTCTGAAGATGTGTGGATTCCCCCACAGATACCCTTTGATGAAGACGTCCTGCTGTTCTCCCAGTTTCTTCCTGAGAACATCAAGGAGGAAATGTTGGAGCAGTATGGACCCTGGATAAGACGCATGAAGATCTTCCAGAGAGCATTCCCAAAAACATGTGAAGAGGAGATCCTGGAGAACCAGAAACCTCTTATTGAGCCTGTTCAGTCCATCCAGGACATTGAGTCTGGGGATGAAAAGGACTTTGAGGTTGATTCTGAAGAGGAGGAGAAAACTGCAGATGATACCTGCTGCCTGCAGAAAGAACCTTGCAGTGAGGACCACAAACAAGTCTCTGACTCTGAAGAACAACAATCTGATGATGGAGCCCAAAACCTACAACTACCTGAACTGTCTGTTGACCAGCTTATGACTGATGATGACCAAACTGCAGAACAAAATCTGCAGACCAACAGAGCTGTGGTGGAGCAATCCACTATCAGACAAGTCCTGTTGAAGCTCTTTAAACCCCCAAACTTCTGCACACCCAGGAGCCAGAGGAGCCAGGACTTTGATGATGAGATGGTGGAGCACATCCACATGTTGCTCCAAAAGGAGGCTAAGAAGTACGAGAAGAACCGAATCTTTCTCAAACACCTCAACCGCCTCAAGGACCCGAAAGAAGAAGTCAAAATTATCCAGAAACTGCATCGGCCAATCAAAGCCAGACTGAGAGATGTTTTGCCGAACACCCGCCTGAAGAGAGAAGACCTCATGGAGGACGCTCAGGCTGCTTTGTCAGCCTGCAGTCTCATATCTTCAGAGATCATGAACTATCTCAAGCCATCTGTGAGTTTTGCACCTGACACAAAGCCAGGAGACGAGACCTCATACAGCCTCAACATCCCCATCAAGAGGGAGACGACAGAACCAGGCAGAGCGCTGACCCAGCTGGAGCTGCATGCGCAGGAGCAGCTGGCAGGAACCAGAGAGAAGGTCCATACAGAGGAAACCAATATGAACAGAATCATCTCTTGGTTCTGTAAACCTTTCAAGAAAAATAAATAGAACAAAGAACAAAGACAATAAGCCCAAGCATCAACAGCTGTGGCTCACTGCAAAATAAAATTTGGCTTTTGCCAGCATTAAGTTGTTGTAGTTGTTGTGAATGTGTTGCAATAAGATGTGATTAAATGCATCATTGAAGTGAAGGATTTATGTTGTATGGCAGCTAAATGTCAAGGTCCAACTCACATCAGCTTATGGGTCTGTGTTCTTCTCAAAGGTCTAGTAACTCTTTACTCCCAATACAAGTCAACTCTTTGTGTTTCAAAAAGAAAAGAATCACAGTGCATTTAGTAAGGGTTAGTGAACACCTTATTACATAGCAAATTATGATTAATCAAGGTAGTCACAAAGGACTTATAAGCTGCTTGTTCATGGTTTTGTGAGCTGATCTAAAGTGAGGACTTTTTATGCTTTACAAAGAATTCATTAATGAGATTTAAGACCAGCAGCAACTTAAAACACAGAATCCAAGTTATTGTTCAGTTTTTCAGCTGCATTTTAACTTGTGTTTACAAATGGTTTTATACAGCCAGCGTTTAAATGTTACTGTGTCTTTTTATATATTTGATATTTGATATTGTATTTGAGTTTTTCCACTGTGAGCACTTTAAGTTTGAGAGATTTTCTTTTTCAGTTGCAGAGTATTTAAAGTTCATATGAAGAGTTATTTTTATAAACGTGGTTATTATTATACAGAGGTTGTTTCCTTTATAATAAACACAAGTTTAAGTCCATGTGTTGAGTCTGTTTCCTTATTCTGTTGAATCAATATCTGTGACTTCTGTGTTTTAAGGTGCTGCTGGTCTTAAATGTCATTAATGAATTCTTTGTAAAGCATAACAAGTCCTCACTTTAGATCAGCTCACAAAACCATGAACAAGCAGCTTATAAGTCCTTTGTGACTACCTTGATTAATCATAATATGCTATAACTGGTTTATAATGACCATAATAGCTCATTTGTAATTGGTGAATCCATCATTTATAAAGTATGAACAAAGAGTTAGTTAACACATTATAGAGAGTCATATTCATGAATAATAAAAAATTTATAACTGTGTTTGTACATGATATATAGATGAGTATTAATGTATGAACAATGCTTTACAGGTGATGAGTTAAGTATTAATTAATGCTTAATTAATGCTTAAAAGTGTGTAGTTAATATAAAGTGTTACCGTTAATTTAATTCTAATTGTTATAACTGATGTTAGATACTTTAAGTCCATTATTCTAAGATTAATAAAATTATTAATATCATGTGAATATAATTTAGTCCTACACAGCATGCAGTGTAAGACTACAAGTAATGTATATACACACTTTAAAACCACATCACCCAGTCTAGCATCACTACAGGACCATGGAACAACTCTGCTCTGCAATCAAAGAAGACACTCGTGTTTCCCTCTCGTGCGGGCACACTCACACACATATGTGAACATATGAACCCAGCAGACCGTCGTATGTCTAAATATAGATTTCCATATGAAGCACAGTTAAAACAAACGTGACCAGCTTGGACAGAATGAATGTGGGAGGAGCGCGCAGTTCAGTGGACCTGCGCTCGACAATGCAGCCCAGAGGAGTCAGAGCAGATCCACTGAACTTTCAGCACAGAGCGCCTCGTCAGAAGTTGATCAAATAAATATAAAATTGTGTATTGTTCAGTTCATAGGGCGTACCGAACCGTGACCACTGTATCCAACGTTTCGATACAGATACACGTATTGTTACACCCCATGTATATATTTATATAGTGTAGAGAGAGGATACTAACCCACCTTTCCTACAAGTTACTTAAATTTTCATCATAAAATGGGAAAAGTACTCTGATTAGATATAATCTGAATGCTTTTGTGGGAGTACTCTGATAACATGTAATGTGATGACTTTAGGAACAGTTACAGGATGGTAGTCTTTCTGATTAGTTTGGCCAAAGAACTCTGATCATTACAGGCATGTCAATTGTGTGGTGGTTAGCACTGACAATCTTCAACAAGATACTTCTTGGTTCACATCCTGGACCGAGGCTTTCAATGTGAGAAACATGCTTTCAGTGATATAGTTTAGGGTTCAAATCCTGGACAGAGACCTATTGTGTGGTATACAGGTAATGTTTTCATCACTAAGGAGACAAGCTTTGCTTTGGGAGTGCCATTAAGATATACATGAAAAGACCTAAAGAGACAAACAGAGGCAAAGTGGACAGGGCTGCTGCCTGAATTCAATGCAACTGTGATATCACATTCCATAGTAATGTAACTTTGTGATGTCACAGTACCAACACTGTTTCAGGAGAACATTTCAAATGTCTCATTTCACACAAACCCTCTCTACAAGCAAGTCACTGTTTGATCGTGTCTGCTCGTTGTGTTCGATTGTGTTTGAACTTTTGCTTCTTGTAAACTTTCACTGGTATCCACTTTGTTGAGATCATGAACTCCAACATGCAGAGAGCTGAGGCTCAAACCGGCGACAGCTTCAAGGCTTCCCCTGCTGTGGAAGACGTTTCCAGCCTTTCTGTCCCTGCTGTGGTCACTGTCAGCACTGACCTGGTTGAGGATCTGCTGGTCCAGCTGCTACTGAAGCTGCACCCTCTGGAAAGATACAGTAGCGCTTATCTAGACCAACAACAACTGCTGACACACTGTCTCCACTTGAGTGCAACAACTCTGGAGACCCTGAGGAAAGACCTTGGTGTCTCTGTGGACGAAGACCTCCCTCCTCCTTCCTGTGAGGTTTGGAAATCTGTCGCGTTTCTCGTCTGCAGCGTCATGGAGAGGTTTGGGACAACGAACCGGATAAGGAAGCTAGTGCTGAACAAAGACCCGGCACTCCTGAGCTTCATCCAGGACCAAATCATTGAGTCTGTCCTTCAAATCTACAAGGACCAGTCTGAAGATGTGTGGATTCCCCCACAGATACCATTTGATGAAGACGGCCTGCTGTTCTCCCAGTTTCTTCCTGAAAACATCAAGGAGGAAATGTTGGAGCAGTATGGACCCTGGATAAAACGCATGAAGGTCTTCCAGAGAGCGTTCCCAAAAACATGTGAAGAGAAGATCCTGGAGAACCAGAAACCTCTTATTGAGCCTGTTCAGTCCATCCAGGACATTGAGTCTGGGGATGAAAAGGACTTTGTGGTTGATTCTGAAGAGGAGGAGAAAACTGCAGATGATACCTGCTGCCTGCAGCAAGAACCTTGCAGTGAGGACCACAAACAAGTCTCTGACTCTGAAGAACAATCTGATGATGGAGCCCAAAACCTACAACTACCTGAACTGTCTGTTGACCAGCTTATGACTGATGATGACCAAACTGCAGAACAAAATCTGCAGACTAACAGAGCTGTGGTGGAGCAATCCACTATCAGACAAGTCCTGTTGAAGCTCTTTAAACCCCCAAACTTCTGCACACCCAGGAGCCAGAGGAGCCAGGACTTTGATGATGAGATGGTGGAGCACATCCACATGTTGCTCCAAAAGGAGGCTAAGAAGTACGAGAAGAACCGGATCTTTCTTAAACACCTCAACCGCCTGAAAGACCCGAAAGAAGAAGTCAAAATTATCCAGAAACTGCATCGGCCAATCAAAGCCAGACTGAGAGATGTTTTGCCGAACACCCGCCTGAAGAGAGAAGACCTCATGGAGGACGCTCAGGCTGCTTTGTCAGCCTGCAGTCTCATATCTTCAGAGATCATGAACTATCTCAAGCCATCTGTGAGTTTTGCACCTGACACAAAGCCAGGAGACGAGACCCCATACAGCCTCAACATCCCCATCAAGAGGGAAACGACAGAACCAGGCAGAGAGCTGACCCAGCTGGAGCTGCATGCGCAGGAGCAGCAGGCAGGAACCAGAGAGAAGGTCCATACAGAGGAAACCAATATGAACAGAATCATCTCTTGGTTCTGTAAACCTTTCAAGAAAAATAAATAGAACAAAGAACAAAGACAATAAGCCCAAGCATCAACAGCTGTGGCTCACTGCAAAATAAAATTTGGCTTTTGCCAGCATTAAGTTGTTGTAGTTGTTGTGAATGTGTTGCAATAAGATGTGATTAAATGCATCATTGAAGTGAAGGATTTATGTTGTATGGCAGCTAAATGTCAAGGTCCAACTCACATCAGCTTATGGGTCTGTGTTCTTCTCAATGGGCTATTATACAGAGGTTGTTTCCTTTATAATAAACACAAGTTTAAGTCCATGTGTTGAGTCTGTTTCCTTATTCTGTTGAATCAATATCTGTGACTTCTGTGTTTTAAGGTGCTGCTGGTCTTAAATGTCATTAATGAATTCTTTGTAAAGCATAACAAGTCCTCACTTTAGATCAGCTCACAAAACCATGAACAAGCAGCTTATAAGTCCTTTGTGACTACCTTGATTAATCATAATTTGCTATGTAATAAGGTGTTCACTAACCCTTACTAAATGTTAGAATCATAACCTGTAAATGTGCTTATAACTGGTTTATAATGACCATAATAGCTCATTTGTAATTGGTGAATCCATCATTTATAAAGTATGAACAAAGAGTTAGTTAACACATTATAGAGAGTCATATTCATGAATAATAAAACATTTATAACTGTGTTTGTACATGATATATAGATGAGTATTAATGTATGAACAATGCTTTACAGATGATGAGTTAAGTATTAATTAATGCTTAACTACTGCTTAAAAGTGTGTAGTTAATATAAAGTGTTACCATTTTTTGTAATGTTGTGCAGGCCTGGTACCAGTGACGTACTCAGGCTGGCTGAGGGGCAGGGACAAAAACAATAAATCAAGGGCCTCTTCTTTCAAACCCCTGTACTAAAAGTTTAGGGTGAATTTAAATGTAGTGAGGCGCCGTTAACAAGAGGAGGGTCTGAGGGACCTCCCCCAGAATATTTTGAGCAGCTAACACATCATTTCCTGCATTCTGGTGAATGTTTATGAGACCATTTGTGCTGGAAATTGAATTGTAAAAAAGGAAAAGACAAAACTATTTATTTCTAAATTGTTTGTTAATTATTGATTATAGTAAAAAATGTACATAGCATAACATATAATGAACTACATGGGTATCCAGAGGGCACTTTTTTGCATTTTTTACATAGGTTGGTCACCTGGAGGGCATTTTTTCATGCATTTTCCTCTGAAAGGGCATCAGAGAAGACAAATTTTAATGTTTTATCTACTTCAGTGTAATCCAAGAGGGCACTTAAACGTGTTTCTCTCGGACATGATTGCACCAGGGGGGGCGGTACACCATTGCCTGGTACGTATATAAATAACACACAGAGTTTTTCCTCAGTATTGCTCAATGTTTTTTTGCAAGGTTCTTGAGTCTCCAAATGCACCCTAACTACACTGCACCAATATTAAAGAACTAATTCCACTGTTCCCTTTTACATTAGTATGCATGCTAAAATACTTGTGCAGACTAAAGACTTTCCTTCATTTATTACAAAGGTGAAACTTAACCTTGGTGTGTATTTCAATATAGTATAATAATAATAGTTATTGATAAATAAGAGAACTACTATCATCTCATCCAGCTTTATGTGCATCTCCAATGACCTCACGTGGCCCACCAACACAACCAGCACCGTAAAGAAGGCCCACCAACGCCTGTACTCTCTGAGGAGGCTGAAGCGGGCTGGCCTCAGCCAGTGTGTGGTGGAGAGCACGCTGACAGCATCCATCACTGTCTGCTATGAGAACTGCTCTGTGGCTGACAGGAAGCACTGCAGCGAGTGATCAAATCTGTTCAAAAAACTACCAACAGCAGCCTCCCTTCACTGGAGGCAGTGGCGCCGTATAGGGGGGAAAAGTTAGGATGATTCTAAGGGCTCATGACTGACAGGGGGGGGCAGAAATAATAATAATAATAATAATAAAAATTACAATTCATATTTCATTCAAAATAAGGTAATTAAAACAACGGTCCTGTTGTCTTCATAAAATGTACATCAGCGATCTCTACTTTATTTGGGCAAATTCAAACACCTAAGGTCTTTGAGTGGTTAAAATCAACCTGTTTGCTAGTTTGATGTCCACAATGAGATGAACTATGTTGTAGCTAATTATATTAAATGGGTTTCCCGCCCTCCCTACCAGACTCAGCAGCTGATATGTCAGCAGGTGCACTGTCTCCCCACAACTCCCCCCAACCCAATGAACAAGAAGGTGAGCAATGTAGCATGTCATTTAGCATTATTGAAGGGGGGCTGTGGGAATCTCTTGTTTCTCTCTCTATCTGTACTATTATAAAAGCCTATAATAACAAAGCTATAGCTAAGCTACATAAGCTACAGCCTATAGTCTGTTTTGGATTCTGGGCAGGTTGAAGCATTGAGGGATTTGGTCTGCAGTCAACATGTCTCTAATTGCAGCCAAGACTTTCAGCTTTCTTTTGCCAAAGTTTGAAACCTGAGTGAAAAGTCACCACAGCGAACGTCTTCACCAGAGCCAGATGCCGGGACTGTTCACCCCCCTCCCCTCAGGCAGAAGGCTGCACAGCCTCAAAGCAAGAACAACAAGACTAAGGTGAAGCTTCTTTCCAGAAGCTGTGAGACTTGTGAACTCTCTTTAGGTCTGTTCTCTGCACTTTACCACTGTGACTGCATGCACACATTACTGCACTTTCTCTCTGGTTTCAACTACGTTTTTATATTTACTTACTGTAGGCTTGAGGTTATGTATTTATTTCTTTATTTGTAGAGTCTACTTTTAGCTTGGTATTTATTCTGTATGCTGCTGAACCTGAGTAATGTGTTCTGTTCCTTCATGTTTTTAAATGTGACTGAATGACAATAAAATTAACCTTGAACTCTGTTCAGCAGGTGTAGAGCAGAAATGTAACAGTGACCTCTAGTGGAACTTATATGAGATGTAATAATACTGTAAATACTGTAATTAGAGTTATAGAGAGTCTAATTTCTTAAATAAAGAATGTTCTAGGAGTGACTCTGAGTACTGAGGATTAGAGATGGAGAGTGTGGTGAAATGTTTGGCCTATGCTGTGCTTTAAAGGTGACATATCACTCTTTTTTCATCAATATATATTGGTCTAAGTGGTCCCCAAAACATGTCTTTAAAGTTTATGCTCAAAAAAACACTTTGAAATCAGATTTTGTTCTGCCTGAAAAACCCTCTTCTTCAGTCCTCCTCAGAACACTCTGTTTTCCCACTGACCACGCCCCCTCTGGAAGTGGATGAGCCTCGGCTCTCCAGCACATTGATCTAATGTTTACATGTTGGCTGAATATACACGGCTGCTCAGAGATCACGTTTCTTCAACCCTCTGAATCTGATCCAGAATCTGATCCTGATGGAGAGGCGCCTGTAGCAGGACCTTTCTTAAGGATTGGTCACAGATTTAGTGTTTCTTGTTGTTTTATTTGTCAGTATGTCGACGTGTGTCTTGGTACACAGCTACGAACATGTAGCTACGTGGCTATGCTAACTAGCGCTAGCACTTATCCATGACAAATAAAAATCATCCACTAGATCTTCAAATCTGCAGACGTGGGGAGTAAAACCGACCTTTGTGTTTATTAAGACAGCCTACAACTAGCATGCCTCCCTCCTAAGCTCCTTGTTAGCACATGTGTGCAGGGAATGAAAAACAGAGGAGGGGTTGAGTTGTATTTT